>NC_138779.1:225478304-225567304 GCF_965119305.1 Pelophylax lessonae | reverse complement strand
ACTCCCTGTATATTACCTCAGATATATATATATATATATACATATATATATATATATATATATATATATATATATATATATATATACCATACACTCCCTGTATATTACCTCAGATATATATATATATATACTATACACTCCCCGTATATTACCTCAGATATATATATATATATATCATACACTCCCTGTATATTACCTCAGATATATATATATACCATACACTCCCTGTATATTACCTCAGATACATATATATATATATATACCATACACTCCCTGTATATTACCTCAGATATATATATATACCATACACTCCCTGTATATTACCTCAGATATATATATACCATACACTCCCTGTATATTACCTCAGATATATATATATATATATATCATACACTCCCTGTATATTACCTCATATATATATATATATATATATATATATATATATATATATATATAAACCATACACTCCCTGTATATTACCTCAGATATATATATATATATACCAAACACTCCCTGTATATTACCTCAGATATATATATATATATATATATATATATATATATATATATATACCATACACTCCCTGTATATTACCTCAGATATATATATATATATACCATACACTCCCTGTATATTACCTCAGAGATATATATATACCATACACTCCCTGTATATTACCTCAGATATATATATATATATATATATATATATATATATACTATACACTCCCTGTATATTACCTCAGATATATATATATATATACCATACACTCCCTGTATATTACCTCAGATATATATATATATACCATACACTCCCTGTATATTACCTCAGATATATATATATATATATATCATACACTCCCTGTATATTACCTCAGATATATATATATATATACCATACACTCCCTGTATATTACCTCAGATATATATATATACCATACACTCACTGTATATTACCTCAGATATATATATATATATATACCATACACTCACTGTATATTACCTCATATATATATATATATATACCATACACTCCCTGTATATTACCTCAGATATATATATATACCATACACTCACTGTATATTACCTCAGATATATATATATATATACCATACACTCACTGTATATTACCTCAGATATATATATATATATACCATACACTCTCTGTATATTACCTCAGATATATATATATATATATACCATACACTCCCTGTATATTACCTCAGATATATATATATATATATACTATACACTCCCTGTATATTACCTCAGATATATATATATATATACCATACACTCACTGTATATTACCTCATATATATATATATATACCATACACTCTCTGTATATTACCTCAGATATATATATATACCATACACTCCCTGTATATTACCTCAGATATATATATATATATACCATACACTCACTGTATATTACCTCAGATATATATATATATATATACCATACACTCCCTGTATATTACCTCAGATATATATATATATATATATACCATACACTCCCTGTATATTACCTCAGATATATATATATATATACTCATACACTCCCTGTATATTACCTCAGATATATATATATATATATATATAATATATTATCATATATATATATATATATACCATACACTCCCTGTATATTACCTCAGATATATATATATATATACCATACACTCCCTGTATATTACCTCAGAGATATATATATACCATACACTCCCTGTATATTACCTCAGATATATATATATATATATATATATATATATATATATATATACTATACACTCCCTGTATATTACCTCAGATATATATATATATATACCATACACTCCCTGTATATTACCTCAGATATATATATATATACCATACACTCCCTGTATATTACCTCAGATATATATATATATATATATATCATACACTCCCTGTATATTACCTCAGATATATATATATATACCATACACTCCCTGTATATTACCTCAGATATATATATATACCATACACTCACTGTATATTACCTCAGATATATATATATATATATATACCATACACTCACTGTATATTACCTCATATATATATATATATATACCATACACTCCCTGTATATTACCTCAGATATATATATATACCATACACTCACTGTATATTACCTCAGATATATATATATATATACCATACACTCACTGTATATTACCTCAGATATATATATATATATACCATACACTCTCTGTATATTACCTCAGATATATATATATATATATACCATACACTCCCTGTATATTACCTCAGATATATATATATATATATACTATACACTCCCTGTATATTACCTCAGATATATATATATATATACCATACACTCACTGTATATTACCTCATATATATATATATATACCATACACTCTCTGTATATTACCTCAGATATATATATATACCATACACTCCCTGTATATTACCTCAGATATATATATATATATACCATACACTCACTGTATATTACCTCAGATATATATATATATATATATACCATACACTCCCTGTATATTACCTCAGATATATATATATATATATATACCATACACTCCCTGTATATTACCTCAGATATATATATATATATATACCATACACTCCCTGTATATTACCTCAGATATATATATATATATACTATACACTCCCTGTATATTACCTCAGATATATATATATATATACTATACACTCCCTGTATATTACCTCAGATATATATATATACCATACACTCCCTGTATATTACCTCAGGGTTGCGGTTACCCTCAGCCTCGGTCTGGCAGCCATGTTGTTGGCTCCTCCCTCTATGGTCATGTGACACAGATGCTCCTGGGTGTATCAGGAGGAGCGCTCCGCTCTCAGTCCAGTCACATGACCTCACTTGCCAATCAGAGTGGTTTGGAATGGATGTGTCCTGTTGCTATGGTAACATGAGGTTGGTTGGAATGTGCCTGTCTGGTGGGGGGGGGGGGAGGGTAATATCGTGTATGTGAGGCCCCTCCCTTCCCCTGTGACCATATCATCTAGCTGACCTTTTGTGAGGTAGAAGGGGCGGGTCCTTTGTGGTGTGGAAGGGGTGTGTCCTTTGTGAGGTAGAAAGGGCGGGTTCTTTATGGTGTGGAAGGGGTGTGTCCTTTGTGGTGTGGCAGGGGTGGGTCCTTTGTGGTGTGGAAGGGGTGTGTCCTTTGTGTTGTGGAAGGGGTGTGTCCTTTGTGGTATGGAAGGGGCGGTCCCTTTTAGTATGGAAGGGGCGGTCCCTTGTTGTTTGGAAGTGGTGGGTTCTTTGTAGGGTGGACCCTTTGTGGTGTGGAGGGGGGGTCTCTTGTGGTGTGGAAGAGGCGAATCGCTTGTGGTATGAAATGGGGGGCCATTGTGGTGTGGAAGGGGCGGTCCTTTGTGGTGTGGAAAGAGAGGGTCCCTTGTGGTGTGGAAGGGGCGGGTCCCTTGTGGTGTGGAAGGGGTGGGTCCCTTGTGGTGTGGAAGGGGAGGGTCCCTTGTGGTGTGGAAGGGGCGGGTCCCTTGTGGTGTGGAAGGGGAGGGTCCCTTGTGGTGTGGAAAGGGAGTGTCCCTTGTGGTGTGGAAGGGGAGGGTCCCTTGTGGTGTGGAAAGGGAGGATCCCTTGTGGTGTGGAAGGGGCGGGTCCTTTGTGGTGTGGAAGGGGCGGGTCCTTTGTGGTGTGGAAGGGGTGGTCCCTTGTGGTGTGGAAAGGGAGGGTCCCTTGTGGTGTGGAAAGGGAGGGTCCCTTGTGGTGTGGAAGGGGCGGGTCCCTTGTGGTGTGGAAGGGGAGGGTCCCTTGTGGTGTGGAAGGGGAGGGTCCCTTGTGGTGTGGAAAGGGAGGGTCCCTTGTGGTGTGGAAGGGGAGGGTCCCTTGTGGTGTGGAAGGGGCGGGTCCCTTGTGGTGTGGAAGAGGCGAATCGCTTGTGGTATGAAATGGGGGGCCGTTGTGGTGTGGAAGGGGCGGTCCTTTGTGGTGTGGAAAGAGAGGGTCCCTTGTGGTGTGGAAGGGGCGGGTCCCTTGTGGTGTGGAAGGGGTGGGTCCCTTGTGGTGTGGAAGGGGAGGGTCCCTTGTGGTGTGGAAGGGGCGGGTCCCTTGTGGTGTGGAAGGGGAGGGTCCCTTGTGGTGTGGAAAGGGAGTGTCCCTTGTGGTGTGGAAGGGGAGGGTCCCTTGTGGTGTGGAAAGGGAGGATCCCTTGTGGTGTGGAAGGGGCGGGTCCTTTGTGGTGTGGAAGGGGCGGGTCCTTTGTGGTGTGGAAGGGGTGGTCCCTTGTGGTGTGGAAAGGGAGGGTCCCTTGTGGTGTGGAAAGGGAGGGTCCCTTGTGGTGTGGAAGGGGCGGGTCCCTTGTGGTGTGGAAGGGGAGGGTCCCTTGTGGTGTGGAAGGGGAGGGTCCCTTGTGGTGTGGAAAGGGAGGGTCCCTTGTGGTGTGGAAGGGGAGGGTCCCTTGTGGTGTGGAAGGGGCGGGTCCCTTGTGGTGTGGAAGAGGCGAATCGCTTGTGGTATGAAATGGGGGGCCGTTGTGGTGTGGAAGGGGCGGTCCCTTGTGGTGTGGAAAGGGCGGGTCCCTTGTGTTGTGGAAAGGGAGGGTCCTTTGTGGCGTGGAAAGGGAGTGTCCCTTGAGGTGTGGAAGGGGCGGGTCCCTTGTGGTGTGGAAGGGGAGGGTCCCTTGTGGTGTGGAAAGGGAGGGTCCCTTGTGGTGTGGAAGGGGCGGGTCCCTTGTGGTGTGGAAGGGGAGGGTCCCTTGTGGTGTGGAAGGGGAGGGTCCCTTGTGGTGTGGAAAGGGAGGGTCCCTTGTTGTGTGGAAGGGGTGGGTCCCTTGTGGTGTGGAAGGGGAGGGTCCCTTGTGGTGTGGAAGGGGTGGGTCCCTTGTGGTGTGGAAGGGGAGGGTCCCTTGTGGTGTGGAAAGGGAGGGTCCCTTGTGGTGTGGAAAGGGAGGGTCCCTTGTGGTGTGGAAGGGGCGGGTCCCTTGTGGTGTGGAAAGGGAGGGTCCCTTGTGGTCTGGAAAGGGAGTGTCCCTTGTGGTGTGGAAAGGGAGGTTCCTTTTTGGTGTGGAAGGGGCGGGTCCCTTGTGGTGTGGAAGGGGCGGGTCCCTTGTGGTGTGGAAGGGGTGGATCCCTTGTGGTGTGGAAAAGGAGGGTCCCTTGTGGTGTGGAAAGGGAGGGTCCTTTTTGGTGTGAAAGGGGCGGGTCCCTTGTGGTGTGGAAAGGGAGGGTCCTTTGTGGTGTGGAAAGGGAGGGTCCTTTGTGGTGTGGAAGGGGCGGGTCCCTTGTGGTGTGGAAGGGGTGGATCCCTTGTGGTGTGGAAAGGGAGGGTCCCTTGTGGTGTGGAAGGGGCGGGTCCCTTGTGGTGTGGAAGGGGAGGGTCCCTTGTGGTGTGGAAAGGGAGGGTCCCTTGTGGTGTGGAAAGGGAGTGTCCCTTGTGGTGTGGAAAGGGAGGGTCCTTTTTGGTGTGGAAGGGGCGGGTCCCTTGTGGTGTGGCAGGGGCGGGTCCCTTGTGGTGTGGAAGGGGTGGATCCCTTGTGGTGTGGAAAGGGAGGGTCCTTTTTGGTGTGGAAGGGGCGGGTCCATTGTGGTGTGGAAGGGGCGGGTCCCTTGTGGTGTGGAAGGGGAGGGTCCCTTGTGGTGTGGAAGGGGAGGGTCCCTTGTGGTGTGGAAGGGGAGGGTCCCTTGTGGTGTGGAAGGGGCGGGTCCCTTGTGGTGTGGAAGGGGAGGGTCCCTTGTGGTGTGGAAGGGGCGGGTCCCTTGTGGTGTGGAAGGGGCGGGTCCCTTGTGGTGTGGAAGGGGAGGGTCCCTTGTGGTGTGGAAAGGGAGGGTCCCTTGTGTTGTGGAAAGGGAGGGTCCCTTGTGGTGTGGAAAGGGAGGGTCCCTTGTGGTGTGGAAGGGGCGGGTCCCTTGTGGTGTGGAAAGGGAGGGTCCCTTGTGGTGTGGAAAGGGAGGGTCCTTTGTGGTGTGGAAAGGGAGGGTCCCTTGTGGTGTGGAAGGGGCGGGTCCCTTGTGGTGAGGAAAGGGAGGGTCCCTTGTGGTGTGGAAAGGGAGGGTCCCTTCTGGTGTGGAAGGGGCGGGTCCCTTGTGGTGTGGAAGGGGCGGGTCCCTTGTGGTGTGGAAGGGGCGGGTCCCTTGTGGTGTGGAAGGGGTGGATCCCTTGTGGTGTGGAAAGGGAGGGTCCTTTGTGGTGTGGAAGGGGCGGGTCCCTTGTGGTGAGGAAAGGGAGGGTCCCTTGTGGTGTGGAAGGGGCGGGTCCCTTGTGATGTGGAAAGGGAGGGTCCTTTGTGGTGTGGAAAGGGAGGGTCCTTTGTGGTGTGGAAGGGGCGGGTCCCTTGTGGTGTGGAAGGGGCGGGTCCCTTGTGGTGTGGAAGGGGTTGATCCCCTGTGGTGTGGAAAGGGAGGGTCCCTTGTGGTGTGGAAAGGGAGGGTCCCTTGTGGTGTGGAAGGGGCGGGTCCCTTGTGGTGAGGAAAGGGAGGGTCCCTTGTGGTGTGGAAGGGGCGGGTCCCTTGTGGTGAGGAAAGGGTGGATCCCTTGTGGTGTGGAAAGGGAGGGTCCCTTGTGGTGTGGAAAGGGAGGGTCCCTTGTGGTGTGGAAGGGGTGGATCCCTTGTGGTGTGGAAAGGGAGGGTCCCTTGTGGTGTGGAAGGGGCGGGTCCCTTGTGGTGAGGAAAGGGAGGGTCCCTTGTGGTGTGGAAAGGGAGGGTCCCTTGTGGTGTGGAAGGGGCGGGTCCCTTGTGGTGTGGAAGGGGTGGATCCCTTGTGGTGTGGAAAGGGAGGGTCCCTTGTGGTGTGGAAAGGGAGGGTCCCTTGTGGTGTGGAAGGGGCGGGTCCCTTGTGGTGTGGAAGGGGCGGGTCCCTTGTGGTGTGGAAGGGGTGGATCCCTTGTGGTGTGGAAAGGGAGGGTCCCTTGTGGTGAGGAAAGGGAGGGTCCCTTGTGGTGTGGAAGGGGCGGGTCCCTTGTGGTGTGGAAAGGGAGGATCCCTTGTGGTGTGTGGAGTCCATGTCTACAGATCCCCCATAATCCCCTCCTTCTGTCCATACCAAGACTCCTTCTCCTCCCTACTACAACCTCCCATCCTCCCCTCATCCTCTCCACTCCTCATTCACTGACCAATGGACTTATATCTGTCTCAATACTGGTCTCTGGTGTGTGGAGTCCACATCACAAAGGACCCGCCCCTTCCACACCACAAGGGACCCTCCCTTTCCATACCACAAGGGACCCGCCCCTTCCACACCACAAGGGACCCTCCCCTTCCACACCACAAGGGACCCTCCCCTTCCACACCACAAGGGACCCTCCCCTTCCACACCACAAGGGACCCTCCCTTTCCTTTCCATACCACAAGGGACCCTCCCTCTCCACACTGGAGTCCATCTCTACAGATCTTCATCCCCCATAGTCCTCTTCCTCTATCCATGCCAAGAGACTCCTCCTCAGAAGGGGGTGTAGGGGTTGTGGGACAGGAGCAGGGCCTAAGATTCTGGGACAGGAGCGGGGGCAGAAGCGGGGGGGGGGGAGTTGCAAGGGGTTGTGGGACAGGAGGGGAGGGTCGGATTCTGGGACAGAAGCGGGGGTGGGAGTTCTGGGACAGGAGGGCAGAGGGGAGTGGGGGTTGCGGGACAGGAGCGGGGGGGGAGGCGATTCTGAGACAGGAGCAGGGGGTGGTGATCCTAGGACAGGAGCCGGGGGTGGGAATCCTAGGACAGAAGCAGTAGGTGAGGATTCAAGGACAGTAGTGGGGTTTCTAGGACAGAAGCAGGGGGTGGGGATCCTAGGACAGGAGCAGGGGGTGGTGATCCTTGGACAGGAGCAGGGGGTGGGGATTCCGGAACAGGAGCAGGGGGTGGGAATTCCAGAAAAGGAGCAGGGGGTGGGGATCCTTGGACAGGAGCAGGGGGTGGGGATTCCGGAACAGGAGCAGGGGGTGGGGATCCTAGGACAGGAGCAGGGGGTGGAGATCCTAGGACAGGAGCAGGGGGTGGAGATCCTAGGACAGGAGCAGGGGGTGGTGATCCTAGGACAGGAGCAGGGGGTGGGAATTCCCGGAACAGGAGTGGGAGTGGTGATCCTAGGACAGGAGCAGGGGGAGGTGATCCTATGACAGGAGCAGGGGGAGGTGATCCTATGACAGGAGCAGGGGGTGGGGATTCTTGGACAGGAGCAGGGGGTGGTGATCCTAGGACAGGAGCAGGGGGAGGTGATCCTATGACAGGAGCAGGGGGTGGGGATTCTTGGACAGGAGCAGGGGGTGGGGATTCCGGAAAAGGAGCAGGGGGTGGGGATTCCGGAAAAGGAGCAGGGGGTGGTGATCCTAGGACAGGAGCAGGGGGTGGGGATCCTAGGACAGGAGCAGGGGGTGGGGATTCTTGGACAGGAGCAGGGGGTGGTGATCCTAGGACAGGAGCAGGGGGTGGGGATTCTTGGACAGGAGCAGGGGGTGGGGATTCCGGAAAAGGAGCAGGGGGTGGGGATTCCGGAAAAGGAGCAGGGGGTGGTGATCCTAGGACAGGAGCAGGGGGTGGGGATTCTTGGACAGGAGCGGGGGGTGGGGATTCCGGAAAAGGAGCAGGGAGTGGTGATCCTAGGACAGGAGCAGGGGGTGGTGATCCTAGGACAGGAGCAGGGGAAGGTGATTCTATGACAGGAGCAGGGGGTGGGGATTCTTGGACAGGAGCGGGGGGTGGGGATTCCGGAAAAGGAGCAGGGGATGGGGATACTGGAAAAGGAGCAGGGGGTGGTGATCCTAGGACAGGAGCAGGGGGTGGGGATTCTTGGACAGGAGCCAGGGGTGGGGATTCTTGGACTGGAGCAGGGGGTGGAGATCCTAGGACAGGAGCAGGGGGTGGAGATCCTAGGACAGGAGCAGGGGGTGGAGATCCTAGGACAGGAGCAGGGGGTGGAGATCCTAGGACAGGAGCAGGGGGTGGGGATTCTTGGACAGGAGCAGGGGGTGGGGATTCTTGGACAGGAGCAGGGGGTGGGGATTCTGTAACAGGAGCAGGGGGTGGGGATTCCAGGAACAGGAGCAGGGGGTGGGGATTCTTGGACAGGAGCAGGGGGTGGTGATCCTAGGACAGGAGCCAGGGGTGGGGATTCTTGGACTGGAGCAGGGGGTGGGGATTCCGTAACCGGAGCAGGGGGTGGGGATTCCAGGAACAGGAGCAGGGGGTGGGGATTCCGGAACAGGAGCCGGGGGAGGTGATCCTAGGACAGGAGCAGGGGGTGGTGATCCTAGGACAGGAGCAGGGGGTGGAGATCTTTGAACAGGAGCAGGGGGTTGGGATTCCAGGAAAAGGAGCAGGGGGTGGGAATTCTTGGACAGGAGCAGGGGGTGGAGATCTTTGGACAGGAGCAGGGGGTGGGGATCCTAGGACAGGAGCAGGGGGTGGAGATCCTAGGACAGGAGCAGGGGGTGGGAATTCTTGGACAGGAGCAGGGGGTGGTGATCTTTGGACAGGAGCAGGGGGTGGTGATCCTAGGACAGGAGCAGGGGGTGGTGATCTTTGGACAGGAGCAGGGAGTGGGGATTCTTGAACAGGAGCAGGGGGTGGTGATCCTAGGACAGGAGCAGGGGGTGGGGATCCTAGGACAGGAGCAGGGGGTGGTGATCTTTGGACAGGAGCAGGGGGTGGGGATTCTTGGACAGGAGCAGGGGGTGGTGATCCTAGGACAGGAGCAGGGAGTGGGGATTCTTGGACAGGAGCAGGGGGTGGTGATCCTAGGACAGGAGCAGGGGGTGGTGATCTTTGGACAGGAGCAGGGGGTGGTGATCCTAGGACAGGAGCAGGGGGTGGTGATCTTTGGACAGGAGCAGGGAGTGGGGATTCTTGGACAGGAGTAGGGGGTGCGGATTCAGGAACAGGAGTGGGGGTGGGGATTCCGGAATGAGAGTGGGGGTGGGGATTCTGGGAAATTTTCAGTTGGAGAAGCTCTTCTCTGGCTGTTCTGCTCATCTTTACCTCCAATCTCTACCATTTAACACTTTCAGGTCCAGTACTTTTCACCTTTCCCATGACTTGTGAGCCCTGACGAAGGAGGCCTGAAGAATATCGAAACGCGTCAAACATCATGTAGGATTTTTATGGTAAAACAAACCAACTTTGGACTTTTATCTATCAGTGTTGGACTTTTATCTATCAGTGTTGGACTTTTATCTATCAGTGTTGGACTTTTATCTATCAGTGTTGGACTTTTATCTATCAGTGTTGGACTTTTATCTATCAGTGTTGGACTTTTATCTATCAGTGTTGGACTTTTATCTATCAGTGTTAGACTTTTATCTATCAGTGTTGGACTTTTATCTATCAGTGTTGGACTTTTATCTATCAGTGTTAGACTTTTATCTATCAGTGTTGGACTTTTATCTATCAGTGTTGGACTTTTATCTATCAGTGTTGGACTTTTATCTATCAGTGTTGGACTTTTATCAGTGTTGCTCTCTCGTTCTTCCATATGTTTTGGATTTAATGAGAGGACCTCTTTTCCACGCATGGAGCTGCTAATCGGCATCTTCACTACAGACTATACAGGATCTTCTCTGGATTCACGCATCGAACGCACATCGTCCAATGGTCACAGCGGACTCTCTGGAAATCACTGAACTATCAGAACTCTGAACAGCGAGATGTATCCAGATTCTGCCCCCCCCCCCCTGTACCTTTCTTGACCCCCCCACCCTGATTGGCTTGTTGGGATTTGGGGGTCGTGGCGTTCCCTGTGTGCGGTCGCTCTCCCTGGGGATGTCTTGTGAGGGGTCATTGTGTTCTTCCATCGCTCACATGGGCCTCGCAGGAAGCTGGTTGCTCGGGGGAGTGTGTCAGTCATGTGTCCGCTGACTCAATCTGGTCACTTCGGGGTAAAGGAAGGCTCTGCAAATGATTTAACCCTCCAGGTGCTGGATGGATGCACCAACAATGCCCCATTATCCTCTTCTGTGTAACTGATTGTACAATCTCATTAACATCTACCAATAACTGTGCAGTGGAAGGAGCTGTCTGATTGGACAAATAAGGTGGACCCTCATGTTTCCTTAGTTTTCATAGATCTTATTGTATGGTCAGATTATGGTGTATGGTGACCCCTGGAATGAAGTGACACAGAGGACAGTATGCAAACAGTATGCGGGACATGCCCCACCCATTCATGAGCCATGCCCCCACCTATTCATGAGCAATGCCCCACCCATTCATGAGCCATGCCCCACCCATTCATGAGCCATGCCCCCACCTATTCATGAGCAATGCCCCACCCATTCATGAGCCATGCCCCCACCTATTCATGAGCAATGCCCCACCCATTCATGAGCCATGCCCCCACCTATTCATGAGCAATGCCCCACCCATTCATGATCCACGGCCCACCCATTCATGATCCATGTCCCACACGTTTGTGAGACATGCCCCATCCATTCATGATCCACATCCCACCCATTCATGATCTATGTCCCACCCATTCATGATTCACGTCCCACCCATTCATGATCCACGGCCCACCCATTCATGAGCCATGCCCCACCCATTCATGACCCATGCCCCACCCATTCATGAGCCATGCCTCACCCATTCAGAGCCATGCCTCACCCATTCATGAGCCATGCCCCACCCATTCATGATCCACGGCCCACCCATTCATGACCCATGCCCCACCCATTCATGAGCCATGCCTCACCCATTCAGAGCCATGCCTCACCCATTCATGAGCCATGCCCCACCCATTCATGATCCACGGCCCACCCATTCATGAGCCATGCACCACCCATTCATGAGCCATGCCCCACCCATTCATGAGCCATGCCCCACCCATTCATGAGCCATGCTTTGCCCATTCATGATCCACATCCCATCCATTCATGATCCACATCCCACCCATTCATGAACTATATCCCACCCATTCATGATCTATGTCCCACCCATTCATGATTCACGTCCCACCCATTCATGATCCACGGCCCACCCATTCATGATCCACGGCCCACCCATTCATGAGCCATGCCCCACCCATTCATGAGCCATGCCCCACCCATTCATGAGCCATGCTTTGCCCATTCATGATCCACATCCCATCCATTCATGATCCACATCCCACCCATTCATGAACTATATCCCACCCATTCATGATCTATGTCCCACCCATTCATGATTCACGTCCCACCCATTCATGATCCACGGCCCACCCATTCATGATCCACGGCCCACCCATTCATGAGCCATGCACCACCCATTCATGACCCATGCCCCACCCATTCATGAGCCATGCCCCACCCATTCATGACCCATGCCCCACCCATTCATGACCCATGCCCCACCCATTCATGAGCCATGCCTCACCCATTCAGAGCCATGCCTCACCCATTCATGAGCCATGCCCCACCCATTGATGATCCACGTCCCACCCATTCATGATTCACGTCCCACCCATTCATGAGCCATGCACCACCCATTCATGACCCATGCCCCACCCATTCATGAGCCATGCCCCACCCATTCATGAGCCATGCCCCACCCATTCAGAGCCATGCCTCACCCATTCATGAACTATATCCCACCCATTCATGAACTATATCCCACCCATTCATGATTCACGGCCCACCCATTCATGAGCCATGCTCTGCCCATTTGTGAGCCATGCCCCACCCATTCATGATCCACGTCCCACCCATTCATGATACATGTCCCACCCATTGATGATCCACGTCCCACCCATTGATGATCCACGTCCCACCCATTGATGATCCACGTCCCACCCATTCATGATACATGTCCCACCCATTGATGATCCACGTCCCACCCATTGATGATCCACGTCCCACCCATTGATGATCCACGTCCCACCCATTCATGACCCATGCCCCACCCATTCATGATCCATGCCCCCACCTATTCATGAGCAATGCCCCACCCATTCATGAGCCATGCCCCACCCATTCATGACCCATGCCCCACCCATTCATGAGCCATGCCTCACCCATTCAGAGCCATGCCTCACCCATTCATGAGCCATGCCCCACCCATTCATAATTCACGTCCCACCCATTCATGATCCACGGCCTACCCATTCATGATCCACGGCCCACCCATTCATGAGCCATGCCTCACCCATTCATGAACTATATCCCACCCATTCATGATTCACGGCCCACCCATTCATGAGCCATGCCTCACCCATTCATGAACTATATCCCACCCATTCATGAACTATATCCCACCCATTCATGATTCACGGCCCACCCATTCATGAGCCATGCTCTGCCCATTTGTGAGCCATGCCCCACCCATTCATGATCCACGTCCCACCCATTGATGATCCACGTCCCACCCATTGATGAGCCATGGGGCGCCTGGTGTCAGCCCTGACAAGGAAGGAAATCTCTCCCTCGTCTGATATAAATCGTCTCATCTCACATATTGATAAACAGCCAATTACGGCACGTTGATGAAAGGCAGCCACGGCAACGGTACACGGTTTGCACTTTTCTTATGCCTCGCTGGGGCAGATCAGGTGTTATAGTAAAGGAAGAACCGTACACTTGGCACTCGTTTTGAATGAGTTTGGCTCGTGCCGGGCCGCTCTTAGTAATCATAGGACAGCCTACCTGATCTTCTAGAACGATCGCTCTATTCTGGACCAATGAGCTTCAATGGACATTGTTCAATCTACACTGCGCTAAACAATTATTTATTATTTATACATCCTTCAATTGGATCCCAGGAGCCGCCTCCTCCTAGTAGCTGGATTTCCATTGGCTGACACTGAGAATGCCTGAAAAACAATATAAATAATATATATATAATCAATTATAATTTATTGATCGATTCCCTCCCACACTATAAAAAACATTTGCCATATACACCCCCCCCTCCCCCGACTGATCAACATTCACTCAGATATAACAAACCATCAATATTCCATTCTGATCGCCATCACTGCACTGAGCAATCATCGATCAATCAGATTGTATGTGGTGGGGGAGGGGGGCACAGCGCTGTCCAATACTGGCCCCTCTCTCATCAGATTGGGCCTCAATTATTAAAGTGTCTGAAAGTTGGACTGTCTGTGTTACTCTCAGCAGCCATCCTCAGACTCTTCTAAACCTTCACCAGCCAATACCAGCCTGCTACAACGAGGACATCTAGTGGCCAATTTACAGATAGCAGTTTTACTACAGATAATATTATACATTTATATATCTTTGACATATACACAGCGCTGTACAGAGATCACTGAGCCAATCACAGAGGAGCTTACACTCTAATGTCCCCTCCCCCACAGTCACATCAGTCTCTGTACCAGAGGAGCTTACACTCTAATGTCCCCTCCCCCACAGTAACATCGGTCTCTGTACCAGAAGAGCTTACACTCTAATGTCCCCTCCCCCACAGTCACATCAGTCTCTGTACCAGAGGAGCTTACACTCTAATGTCCCCTCCCCCACAGTCACATCAGTCTCTGTATCAGAGGAGCTTACACTCTAATGTCCCCTCCCCCACAGTCACATCAGTCTCTGTATCAGAGGAGCTTACACTCTAATGTCCCCTCCCCCACAGTCACATCAGTCTCTGTATCAGAGGAGCTTACACTCTAATGTCCCCTCCTCCACAGTCACATCAGTCTCTATACCAGAGGAGCTTACACTCTAATGTCCCCTCCCCCACAGTCACATCAGTCTCTGTACCAGAGGAGCTTACACTCTAATGTCCCCTCCCCCACAGTCACATCAGTCTCTGTACCAGAGGAGCTTACACTCTAATGTCCCCTCCCCCACAGTCACATCAGTCTCTGTACCAGAGGAGCTTACACTCTAATGTCCCCTCCCCCACAGTCACATCAGTCTCTGTACCAGAGGAGCTTACACTCTAATGTCCCCTCCCCCACAGTCACATCAGTCTCTGTACCAGAGGAGCTTACACTCTAATGTCCCCTCCCCCACAGTCACATCAGTCTCTGTACCAGAGGAGCTTACACTCTAATGTCCCCTCCCCCACAGTCACATCAGTCTCTGTATCAGAGGAGCTTACACTCTAATGTCCCCTCCTCCACAGTCACATCAGTCTCTATACCAGAGGAGCTTACACTCTAATGTCCCCTCCCCCACAGTCACATCAGTCTCTGTACCAGAGGAGCTTACACTCTAATGTCCCCTCCCCCACAGTCACATCAGTCTCTGTACCAGAGGAGCTTACACTCTAATGTCCCCTCCCCCACAGTCACATCAGTCTCTGTACCAGAGGAGCTTACACTCTAATGTCCCCTCCCCCACAGTCACATCAGTCTCTGTACCAGAGGAGCTTACACTCTAATGTCCCCTCCCCCACAGTCACATCAGTCTCTGTACCAGAGGAGCTTACACTCTAATGTCCCCTCCCACACAGTCACATCAGTCTCTGTACCAGAGGAGCTTACACTCTAATGTCCCCTCCCCCACAGTCACATCAGTCTCTGTACCAGAGGAGCTTACACTCTAATCTCCCCTCCCTCACATCAGTCTCTGTACCAGAGGAGCTTACACTCTAATGTCCCCTCCCCCACAGTCACATCAGTCTCTGTACCAGAGGAGCTTACACTCTAATGTCCCCTCCCCCACAGTCACATCAGTCTCTGTACCAGAGGAGCTTACACTCTAATGTCCCCTCCCCCACAGTCACATCAGTCTCTGTACCAGAGGAGCTTACACTCTAATGTCCCCTCCCCCACAGTCACATCAGTCTCTGTACCAGAGGAGCTTACACTCTAATGTCCCCTCCCCCACAGTCACATCAGTCTCTGTACCAGAGGAGCTTACACTCTAATGTCCCCTCCCCCACAGTCACATCAGTCTCTGTACCAGAGGAGCTTACACTCTAATGTCCCCTCCCCCACAGTCACATCAGTCTCTGTACCAGAGGAGCTTACACTCTAATGTCCCCTCCCCCACAGTCACATCAGTCTCTGTATCAGAGGAGCTTACACTCTAATGTCCCCTCCCCCACAGTCACATCAGTCTCTGTACCAGAGGAGCTTACACTCTAATGTCCCCTCCTCCACAGTCACATCAGTCTCTATACCAGAGGAGCTTACACTCTAATGTCCCCTCCCCCACAGTCACATCAGTCTCTGTACCAGAGGAGCTTACACTCTAATGTCCCCTCCCACACAGTCACATCAGTCTCTGTACCAGAGGAGCTTACACTCTAATGTCCCCTCCCCCACAGTCACATCAGTCTCTGTACCAGAGGAGCTTACACTCTAATGTCCCCTCCCCCACAGTCACATCAGTCTCTGTACCAGAGGAGCTTACACTCTAATGTCCCCTCCCCCACAGTCACATCAGTCTCTGTACCAGAGGAGCTTACACTCTAATGTCCCCTCCCCCACAGTCACATCAGTCTCTGTACCAGAGGAGCTTACACTCTAATGTCCCCTCCCCCACAGTCACATCAGTCTCTGTATCAGAGGAGCTTACACTCTAATGTCCCCTCCCCCACAGTCACATCAGTCTCTGTACCAGAGGAGCTTACACTCTAATGTCCCCTCCCCCACAGTCACATCAGTCTCTGTACCAGAGGAGCTTACACTCTAATGTCCCCTCCCCCACAGTCACATCAGTCTCTGTACCAGAGGAGCTTACACTCTAATGTCCCCTCCCCCACAGTCACATCAGTCT
This sequence comes from Pelophylax lessonae, assembly GCF_965119305.1. Lineage (NCBI taxonomy): Eukaryota > Metazoa > Chordata > Amphibia > Anura > Ranidae > Pelophylax > Pelophylax lessonae. Next base: position 225,550,654 of record NC_138779.1, on the reverse strand, counting down.
CTGTACCAGAGGAGCTTACACTCTAATGTCCCCTCCCCCACAGTCACATCAGTCTCTGTACCAGAGGAGCTTACACTCTAATGTCCCCTCCCCCACAGTCACATCAGTCTCTGTACCAGAGGAGCTTACACTCTAATGTCCCCTCCCCCACAGTCACATCAGTCTCTGTACCAGAGGAGCTTACACTCTAATGTCCCCTCCCCCACAGTCACATCAGTCTCTGTACCAGAGGAGCTTACACTCTAATGTCCCCTCCCCCACAGTCACATCAGTCTCTGTACCAGAGGAGCTTACACTCTAATGTCCCCTCCCCCACAGTCACATCAGTCTCTGTATCAGAGGAGCTTACACTCTAATGTCCCCTCCCCCACAGTCACATCAGTCTCTGTACCAGAGGAGCTTACACTCTAATGTCCCCTCCTCCACAGTCACATCAGTCTCTATACCAGAGGAGCTTACACTCTAATGTCCCCTCCCCCACAGTCACATCAGTCTCTGTACCAGAGGAGCTTACACTCTAATGTCCCCTCCCACACAGTCACATCAGTCTCTGTACCAGAGGAGCTTACACTCTAATGTCCCCTCCCCCACAGTCACATCAGTCTCTGTACCAGAGGAGCTTACACTCTAATGTCCCCTCCCCCACAGTCACATCAGTCTCTGTACCAGAGGAGCTTACACTCTAATGTCCCCTCCCCCACAGTCACATCAGTCTCTGTACCAGAGGAGCTTACACTCTAATGTCCCCTCCCCCACAGTCACATCAGTCTCTGTACCAGAGGAGCTTACACTCTAATGTCCCCTCCCCCACAGTCACATCAGTCTCTGTATCAGAGGAGCTTACACTCTAATGTCCCCTCCCCCACAGTCACATCAGTCTCTGTACCAGAGGAGCTTACACTCTAATGTCCCCTCCCACACAGTCACATCAGTCTCTGTACCAGAGGAGCTTACACTCTAATGTCCCCTCCCCCACAGTCACATCAGTCTCTGTACCAGAGGAGCTTACACTCTAATGTCCCCTCCCCCACAGTCACATCAGTCTCTGTACCAGAGGAGCTTACACTCTAATGTCCCCTCCCCCACAGTCACATCAGTCTCTGTACCAGAGGAGCTTACACTCTAATGTCCCCTCCCCCACAGTCACATCAGTCTCTGTACCAGAGGAGCTTACACTCTAATGTCCCCTCCCCCACAGTCACATCAGTCTCTGTACCAGAGGAGCTTACACTCTAATGTCCCCTCCCCCACAGTCACATCAGTCTCTGTACCAGAGGAGCTTACACTCTAATGTCCCCTCCCCCACAGTCACATCAGTCTCTGTACCAGAGGAGCTTACACTCTAATGTCCCCTCCCCCACAGTCACATCAGTCTCTGTATCAGAGGAGCTTACACTCTAATGTCCCCTCCCCCACAGTCACATCAGTCTCTGTATCAGAGGAGCTTACACTCTAATCTCCCCTCCCTCACATCAGTCTCTGTATCAGAGGAGCTTACACTCTAATGTCCCCCTAAACTGTCAGTGTGCACCCCTTGACCTGTCAGCCTGCACCCCCCTGATCTATCAGTTGTGCACCCCCTAAACTATCAGCCTGCACTTCCTGAACTGTCAGTTGGGCATCCCTGGATCTGTCAGTTGGGCACCCCCTGAACTGTCAGCCTTCACCCCCTGAACTGTCAGCCTGCATCTCCTGAACTGTCAGCTGTGCACCCCCTGAACTGTCAGCCTGCCTCTCCTGAACTGTCAGCCTGCCCCTCCTGAACTGTCACCTGTGCACCCCCTGAACTGTCAGCTGTGCACCTTCTGAATTGTCCAACTGCACCCCCTGAACTGTCAGTTGTGCACCTCCTAAACTGTCAGTTGTGCACCCCTGTGATCTGTCAGTTGGGCACCCCCTGATCTGTCAGTTGTGCACCCCTGTGATCTGTCAGTTGGGCACCCCCCTGATCTGTCAGTTGTGCACCCTTGTGATCTGTCAGTTGGGCACCCCTGTGATCTGTCAGTTGGACACCCCTGTGATCTGTCAGTTGGGCACCCCCTGATCTGTCAGGTGGGCACCTCCTGATCGGTCAGTTGGACACCCCTGTGATCTGTCAGTTGTGCACCCCTGTGATCTGTCACTTGGGCACCCCTGTGATCTGTCAGTTGTGCACCCCTGTGATCTGTCAGTTGGACACCCCTGTGATCTGTCAGTTGTGAAGCCCCTGTGATCTGTCAGTTGGGCACCCCTGTGATCTGTCAGTTGTGCACCCTTGTGATCTGTCAGTTGGGCACCCCTGAGATCTGTCAGTTGGACACCCCTGTGATCTGTCAGTTGTGAAGCCCCTGTGATCTGTCACTTGGGCACCCCCCTGATCTGTCAGTTGTGCACCCTTGTGATCTGTCAGTTGGGCACCCCTGAGATCTGTTAGTTGTGCACCCCTGTGATCTGTCAGTTGGGCACCCCCTGATCTGTCAGTTGGGCACCCCTGTGATCTGTCACTTGGGCACCCCCCTGATCTGTCAGTTGTGCACCCTTGTGATCTGTCAGTTGGGCACCCCCCTGATCTGTCAGTTGTGCACCCCTGTGATCTGTCACTTGGGCACCCCCCTGATCTGTCAGTTGGACACCCCTGTGATCTGTCAGTTGTGAAGCCCCTGTGATCTGTCAGTTGTGCACCCCCTGATCTGTCAGTTGGGCACCTCCTGATCTGTCAGTTGGGCACCCCTGTGATCTGTCAGTTGTGAAGCCCCTGTGATCTGTCAGTTGTGCACCCCCTGATCTGTCAGTTGGGCACCTCCTGATCTGTCAGTTGGACACCCCTGTGATCTGTCAGTTGTGAAGCCCCTGTGATCTGTCAGTTGTGCACCCCCTGATCTGTCAGTTGGGCACCTCCTGATCTGTCAGTTGGGCACCCCTGTGATCTGTCAGTTGGACACCCCTGTGATCTGTCAGTTGGGCACCCCCTGATCTGTCAGGTGGGCACCTCCTGATCGGTCAGTTGGACACCCCTGTGATCTGTCAGTTGTGCACCCCTGTGATCTGTCACTTGGGCACCCCTGTGATCTGTCAGTTGTGCACCCCTGTGATCTGTCAGTTGGACACCCCTGTGATCTGTCAGTTGTGAAGCCCCTGTGATCTGTCAGTTGGGCACCCCTGTGATCTGTCAGTTGTGCACCCTTGTGATCTGTCAGTTGGGCACCCCTGAGATCTGTCAGTTGGACACCCCTGTGATCTGTCAGTTGTGAAGCCCCTGTGATCTGTCACTTGGGCACCCCCCTGATCTGTCAGTTGTGCACCCTTGTGATCTGTCAGTTGGGCACCCCTGAGATCTGTTAGTTGTGCACCCCTGTGATCTGTCAGTTGGGCACCCCCTGATCTGTCAGTTGGGCACCCCTGTGATCTGTCACTTGGGCACCCCCCTGATCTGTCAGTTGTGCACCCTTGTGATCTGTCAGTTGGGCACCCCCCTGATCTGTCAGTTGTGCACCCCTGTGATCTGTCACTTGGGCACCCCCCTGATCTGTCAGTTGGACACCCCTGTGATCTGTCAGTTGTGAAGCCCCTGTGATCTGTCAGTTGTGCACCCCCTGATCTGTCAGTTGGGCACCTCCTGATCTGTCAGTTGGGCACCCCTGTGATCTGTCAGTTGTGAAGCCCCTGTGATCTGTCACTTGGGCACCCCCCTGATCTGTCAGTTGTGCACCCTTGTGATCTGTCAGTTGGGCACCCCTGAGATCTGTCAGTTGGACACCCCTGTGATCTGTCAGTTGTGAAGCCCCTGTGATCTGTCACTTGGGCACCCCCCTGATCTGTCAGTTGTGCACCCTTGTGATCTGTCAGTTGGGCACCCCCCTGATCTGTCAGTTGTGCACCCCCTGATCTGTCAGTTGGGCACCTCCTGATCTGTCAGTTGGACACCCCTGTGATCTGTCAGTTGTGAAGCCCCTGTGATCTGTCAGTTGTGCACCCCCTGATCTGTCAGTTGGGCACCTCCTGATCTGTCAGTTGGGCACCCCTGTGATCTGTCAGTTGGACACCCCTGTGATCTGTCAGTTGGACACCCCTGTGATCTGTCAGTTGTGAAGCCCCTGTGATCTGTCAGTTGTGCACCCCCCTGATCTGTCAGTTGGACACCCCTGTGATCTGTCAGTTGTGAAGCCACTGAACTGTCATTCTGCACACTGATGGAGGACTCTGGCCCTTTAAGCTCCCCCTCCCTCCCCCTCTGTACAGAACAATGAGGAAAGGGTGGAATGAACCATTCCCGGGATGGGGGGGAATCTCTGCTCTAGAGATTGCTGGGATAGAAGGGGAGCACTAATCTCTCTCCTCTGTGGCCCTATGCCTCGGGGCCCCTGTATAGTCAGCGAGGACAGCCCTAGGGGCCCCTGGAAGCTGTGACCTCTGCCTGCAGGAGCCAATGTGGTCTCTTCCATCCTCCAGGGGGGGTGGGATCAGATCTGACCTGGAGCTGCTGGAGAGAAGAGCTGGGAGGGGGCATGTACACCTGGGGGGCCCCACACAGCCAAACTCAGGTGAGTGAGGGGCCCAAACCAAACGTGGGGGAGGGGTGACAGGTGAGTGAGGGGCCCCAACCATACATGAAGGGGGGGACAGGTGAGTGAGGGGCCCAAAACCATACATGGGGGAGGGGGGATAGGTGAGTGAGGGGCCCCAACCATACATGGGGAGGGGGGACAGGTGAGTGAGGGGCCCCAACCATACATGGGGGAGGGGTGACAGGTGAGTGAGGGGCCCCAACCATACATGAAGGGGGGGGGACAGGTGAGTGAGGGGCCCAAAACCATACATGGGGGAGGGGGGATAGGTGAGTGAGGGGCCCCAACCATACATGGGGAGGGGGGACAGGTGAGTTAGGGGCCCCAACCATACATGGGGGAGGGGGGACAGGTGAGTGAGGGGCCCCAATCATACATGAAGGGGGGGGGACAGGTGAGTGAGGGGCCCAAAACCATACATGGGGGAGGGAGGATAGGTGAGTGAGGGGCCCAAACCGAACGTGGGGGAGGGGTGACAGGTGAGTGAGGGGGCCCCAACCATACATGGGGGAGGGGGGACAGGTGAGTGAGGGGCCCCAACCATACATGGGGGAGGGGTGACAGGTGAGTGAGGGGCCCCAACCATACATGAAGGGGGGGACAGGTGAGTGAGGGGCCCAAAACCATACATGGGGGAGGGGGGACAGGTGAGTGAGGGGCCCCAACCATACATGGGGGAGGGGGCATGTACACCTGGGGGGCCCCACACAGCCAGACTCAGGTGAGTGAGGGGCCCAAACTATCCATGGAGGAGGGGTGACAGGTGAGTGAGGGGCTCCAACCATACATGGGGGAGGGGTGACAGGTGAGTGAGGGGCCTAAACCATACATGGGGGAGGGGGGACAGGTGAATGAGGGGCCCCAACCATCCAGGGGGGAGGGGGGACAGGTGTGTGAGGGGCCCCGACCATCCTTGGGGGGGAGGGGTGACAGGTGTGTGAGGGTCCCCAACCATCCAGGGGGGGGGGGGGGCTGACAGGTGTGTGAGGGGCCCCAACCATCCAGGGGGGAGGGCTGACAGATGAGTGAGGGGCCCAAACCATACATGGGGAGGGGTGTCAGGTGAGTGAGGGGCCCCAACCATCCAGGGGAACAGGGCTGACAGGTGTGTGAGGGGCCCCAACCATCCTCATAATCCATGGGGGAAGGGTGACAGATGAGTAAGGGGCCCCAATCATCCTAATCATCCATGGGGGGGAGGGGTGACAGGTGAGTGAGGGGCCCAAACCATACATGGGGAGGGGTGTCAGGTGAGTGAGGGGCCCCAACCATCCAGGGGAACAGGGCTGACAGGTGTGTGAGGGGCCCCAACCATCCTCATAATCCATGGGGGAAGGGTGACAGATGAGTAAGGGGCCCCAACCATCCTACTCATCCATGGGGGAAGGGTGGCAGGTGAGTAAGGGGTCCCAACCATCCTACTCATCCATGGGGGAGGGGTGACAGATGAGTGAGGGGCCCCAACCATCCTACTCATCCATGGGGGTGAAAGGTGAGTGAGGAGCCCAACCATCATCATCCATGGGGGGAGGGGTGACAGATGAATGAGGGGCCCCAATCATCCTACTCATCCATGGGGGAGGGGTGACAGGTGAGTGGGGGGCCCCAACCATCCTACTCATCCATGGGGGGGAGGGGTGACTGGTGAGTGAGGGGCCCCAACCATCCTACTCATCTATGGGGGGAAGGGTGACAGGTGAGTGAGGGGCCCCAACCATCCTACTCATCTATGGGGGGAGGGGTGACTGGTGAGTGAGGGGCCCCAACCATCCACGGGGGTGACAGTGACCCCTTCATGGCTGTATATAGATTGAAGTGATTATTGCTCATTTGATAATATATTGTATCTGTCATCATCACATACAGCCGGGTCCCGTATACACATCTCCTCCTGATTGGTCCTCCTCTGTCCTGTCCTCTCCTCCTTCCCTCCTCTGTCCTCTCCTCCTTCCCTCCTCTGTCCTCTCCTCCTTCCCTCCTCTGTCCTCTCCTCCTTACCTCCTCTGTCCTCTCCTCCTTACCTCCTCTGTCCTCTCCTCCTTACCTCCTCTGTCCTCTCCTCCTTCCCTCCTCTGTCCTCTCCTCCTTCCCTCTCCTCCTCCCCTCCTCTGTCCTCTCCCCCTTCCTCTCCTCCCCTCCCTTCCCTTCCCTCCCCTCCCCCTTACTCTGTCCTCCTCTTTCCTCCTCTCCCCCTTCCTCTGTCCTCCTCTTCCCTCCTCTCCCCCTTCCTCTGTCCTCCTCTTCCCTCCTCTCCCCCTTCCTCTGTCCTCCTCTTCCCTCCTCTGTCCTCCCCTCCCCCTTCCTCTGTCCTCCCTTCCTCTGTCCTCCCCTCCCCCTTCCTCTGTCCTCCTCTTCCCTCCTCTGTCCTCCTCTTCCCTCCTCTGTCCTCCTCTTCCCTCCTCTGTCCTCCTCTTCCCTCCTCTGTCCTCCTTTTTCCTGCCCATCTGTACTATCGTCATATCCCGACATTTATACCCAACTATCATCATATCCCAACATCTGTACCCAACTATCATATCCTGACATCTGTACCCAACTATCATCAAATCCCGACATCTGTACCCAACTATCATCAAATCCCGACATCTGTACCCAACTATCATCATATCCCGACTTCTGTACCCAACTATCTTCATATCCTGACATCTGTACCCAACTATCTTCATATCCCGACTTCTGTACCCAACTATCTTCATATCCTGACATCTGTACCCAACTATCTTCATATCCCGACATCTGTACCCAACTATCTTCATATCCCGACATCTGTACCCAACTATTATCATATCACGAAATCTGTACCCAACTATCATCATATCCCGACATCTGTACCCAACTATCTTCATATCCCGACATCTGTACCCAACTATCTTCATATCCCGACATCTGTACCCAACTATCATCATATCCCGACATCTGTACCCAACTATCTTCATATCCCGACATCTGTACCCGACTATCTTCATATCCCGACATCTGTACCCGACTATCTTCATATCCTGACATCTGTATTCAACTATCTTCATATCCCGACATCTGTACCCAACTATCATCATATCCCGACATCTGTACCCAACTATCATCATATCCCGACATCTGTACCCAACTATCTTCATATCCCGACATCTGTACCCGACTATCTTCATATCCCGACATCTGTACCCGACTATCTTCATATCCTGACATCTGTATTCAACTATGGTCATATTTACTGAAAAACGTTAGTGCAGCTGAATCCTAAATCTCTAATGGGGTGCATTTTATTCTATTGGATCAGCAAGATTATCAATAACTTTATTTATGAGAAAAAATTATGTATTTGTCTTTTGTTCATTGACGGACACAGCTCCCGATCTTCATAACCATTGGGTTATACTTCCCCCTACAGGAGTAGGACACTAGGCAGAAAAATAATCTGGCTACGCCTATTGGCAGTCCCAGGGGGTATATTCCCTCTCTCTGCTATAGGCACTTTTTTATGCCTAGTCAGGAGGAGTAAGGACTTGGTTCCTTGCTGGGATCTCTGGTCCTGGCAAATTTTTTCTTCCTGGATTTCTCCTGTGAGATCTACAATCATCTGCCGGCCTGGACGACGGGCTGGATAATCTAGATCTAGTGGTCGCCCCAGTCTGGCCAGCAAGTGCGCACAGACCTCAGTTCCGCGCTAGGTCAGCCCCCGGACGGGGGCTGGCCTGCGAGTTAAATGTCTTGCGAGGTCGCGTATGACCAGGTCTCGGCCCGAGTCGCAGCATTCTTCCTGGCCGACAGTCCCCCCCCCCCATTTCAATGGCAAGGAGGTTCTGTATGGAGCGGTACCTGGTATGGTGAGCAGCTTTCCCCCCGCTCCCCCTGGAGGGTTTTGGGGTGGACGTCGGCCCCTCTTTGGGATGGTCAGACCCCCGGGTTCCTCTCCTTCCCGTCAGGCACCCCCTCTGTCCCACATCCTATCCCCCCTCCACCTATGCTGGGGCTGTGTGGGTGGTCTAGTCCACCTCCTGGGGGGGGGGGGGGCAGAGTGCTATGCTGGTGATAGGGTCGGGGGTGCGCCGCTGGTGACCGGATGATTGTCTATGCGGAGGGGGTTGTACCTGGTGGGGGCTCCTGCCAGGGCACCCCGTCCTGTCTGTGCCTGTCCTTGAGGCCTAAGGATCCCTCCTTGGTACCTGGGAGCCTTTTGGTGCCGTCATTTTGCTGTAGCCTGTGTGTTTCTAGGCACGGCAGCCATGTTTGTGTAGTCGAGCGGCCATTTTGCGTTGCTTTGCCATTGAAAATAGCGGTGGCCATGACAGTGGAGCCCTGTGGGCGGCAATTTTGGCGGTGGGAACCCCTCCTCATCCCCTGGTGCTGACTCCTGGATCCTTTCACTTCCTGATCGCCTCACGTGGAGTGCAGATTATCCTGGTGGCTGCAGGTGCCTGTTTCTCCTGGTTGGTGAATCTGGTGGGGTCCTCTCCCTCTCTACTGAGTATCGCTTGGTGCTTGTGCCTGCAACCAGGTGGTGCTGCCAGCACGGTGGGGGTTGTCCCTTTGCAGTACTTTACACTTTTTGTGGGGTCCCCCTGGTGACTCATGGAGTCTTTGGAGCACATCTCCTACCTGATCTCCTCTCTGAGGCTGCGGGGCTCTCCGAGTCCCAACCATCCATTGATGCACTGACAGCAGTCCTGGAGTCCTTTGTTTCCCGGGTGGAGGTAGCTTTTGGGTAGCATAAAGTGCCCCCTGCCTTCCCCCGCCTCATCAGATCCTGAATCTGATTCGCCCGCTGCCGACGTGGGTCACCCTGCGTGATCTGCAACCACACGCCCGGAATCCTCTGATAGTGAGGACGATTCCTCCACATCTGCAACCGCACGCAAAAAGGCGCTGGTGGAAGCACTGATTGCATCTGTGGCTGATACCTTAAAGATGGAGGACGCAGCTGTGACAGAGGCACAAATTCCCTTTGGCACTCACAAGTCATCCAGAGCAGCAAAGTGTTTCCTTTCCCCACCTATTTTGACAGTATTGTCGATAAAGAGTGGGGACGACCAAAGAGTCCCCTTGGGGTCCCTAAGCAATCTACTAGGTGATACCCCTATGAGGAGTCCCTTATTAAGAAGTGGACTATTCCACCGGTGGTGGACCCTCTGGCTTCCAGAATGAACAAGGCAGCCATGATTCCGGTTGAAAAGTCCCAGGCCTTTAAGGATCTGGCTAACAGGAAGGTGGAGGCTGTGGCCTGCAATATGTACACCCTGGCTGGTTCGTGACTGAGGCTGGTATTCACCATTGCCCTGGTGTCGCAAACTCTGACCGAGTGGGCTAAGCTTTTACGCCGTGACCTGGAGGGGAGCAGCTTCCCCCTGCAGTTTATCTGTGATGCCTCTTTGGATGTGGCTCCCCTTGTGGCTCGGCTCTCTGTTTCGGCAGTGGTCCTTCAGCGTGTCTTTTGGCTTTACTGCTGGTCTGCGGAACAGACTTCTAAAAAGGCTTTGACTGATCATCCTTTTCAAGGTGGTCGCCTGTTTAGAGCTACCATGGATGACATCATTAGGGGTCTCACAAGGCGGGAAGAGTACTTTCCTTCCGCAGTCTACTAAGGGCAAGGAACCTTGACATAGACGTGGGCCCTTCTTGGTTCATAAGAAGTTTTTTCGTCCCTCAGGGTCGACTGACAAGGGCTCTGAGCCTTTTTAGGACCTCCTCTGAAGGATCCAAATGAACCTGGTCTGGCAAACTGAGAGAGGGCTTCTCCAGACCCGTGGACAAGGCTACTTCAGCTAGAAGGTGCGCCCTCACCCGTTTTGGGGGTGGGGGGATGTCTTCACTGCTTTCCAGACTCATGGACTTCCTTTGTTCAAGACAAGTGGGTACAGGTAGTCATTCAGTCCGGCTACAAGATCGAGTTTCGCTCTTGTCCCCCGGGAAGGTTCTTTCCTTCCAACTTGCGCCTGTCCCCGAACCATTTACAGCATCTGTTTGGGGCATTACAAGACCTGTTGCTTCAAGGGGTGATTGTCACGGTTCGGACTTCGGAACGTTTTCAAGGTTTTTACTAAAACCTGTTTACAGTTCCAGGAAGGAAGGCGAGGTGCATCCAATCCTGGACCTCACCAATTACTCGGTGCTGGCATACCTACATCTGGGGGATTTTCTTGCCTCTGTCGACATCAAGGATGCTGACCTTCACATTCCAATATGTGCCGGTCACCAGTGCTTCCTCCACTTTGCCATGGGAGAGGAGCGTTATCAGTTTGTGGCGTTACCCTTTGGTCTCGCCTCTGCTCCTTGGGGCTTCACAAAAATGTTCACCCCAGTGCTAGCATTGTTACACAAAAGGGGGATCGCGGTACTGGGCTACTTGGATGACCTCCTTCTGAGAGCGGAGTCCCCTACTGCTCTGGTGGAAAACCTGGAACTCACCATACAAACTTTGAGGAAGTTCTGCTGGATTCATAATTTTCAAAAGTCTGCTCTGGTTCCGTCCACAAAGCTGGACTATCTGGGTCTGTTTGTAGACTCGGTCTTGGCCAGAGTGCTCCTTATATATCCAGTATCCAGTATACCCCCTGGAACCGCCCATAGGCGTAGCCAGACTTTTTTTCTGCCTAGTGTCCTACTCCTGTAGGGGGCAGTATAACACAATTGTTCCGAAGATTAGAAGCTGTGTCCATCAATGAACATCAGAGAAATGGATTTTACGGTAAGTCAAAAATCCAATTTTTTTCATAGAGACAGCTCATTCTAATATCATGTGACTGTGGGGGAGGGGACATTAGAGTGTAAGCTCCTTGGATACAGAGACTGATGTGACTGGCTCAGTGATCTCTGTACAGCACTGCAGTATATGTCAGAGCTATATACATGTATAATGATAGTGTGACATTTTGGGTTGGTGTTTCTCTGTGGGTAGGACGTGTGAGGTGGAACGCGGTCTCTCCCTGTCGGTGGATCAGGTGTCTCGCGGTGCGGTCTCCTCCGGTCTCCGGAATGGCGTGCTGTCTGAAGGACGAGTTGCTGTGCTCCATCTGTCTCAGCATCTACCAGGACCCGGTGAGCTTTGGCTGTGAACATTATTTTTGCCGTAAATGCATCACGGAGCATTGGAGCCGCCAGAAGCACGGGGGTCCCCTGGACTGTCCAGAGTGCCGGAGAACCTTCTGTGAGCCCACCCTGTCCCCCAGCCTGAAGCTCTCCAATATCGTGGAAAGGTACTCGGCCTTCCCGCTGGACGCCATCCTTAGCGCCCAGCGCAGCTCCTTCCCCTGCAAGGATCACGACAAGGTGAAGCTCTTCTGCCTGACCGACAGAGCCGTGGTCTGCTTCTTCTGTGACGAGCCCTCCCTGCACGAGCAACACCAGGTCACCAACGTGGATGAGGCCTTCGAGGAACTGCAGGTGAGCAAGCGGCCCGCCACATCCTATGTTATGCTGCAGACCCAAACCGAGGGCTTTGAGCCCAACTCCTATATAGAGTGGGGAGGAGCCAAATCTCAGATGGGGGGGGGGGATTATCTCAGAGTGAATGGAGGGGCCTAATCTCAGAGTGAATGTGGGGTCTAATCTCAGAGTGGGTAGGGGGGGCCTAATCTCAGAGTGGGTAGGGGGGGGGCCTAATCTCAGAGTGGGTAGGGGGGGCCTAATCTCAGAGTGGGTAGGGGGGAGTGTGGAGGGGAGGAGCCTAATCTCCATCTCCATGTTCTGTCAGTGAGTGTGGAGGGGAAGCTGGGTCAGCACGGGCCCAGGATTTATGTAGTTGTCAGGAAGCCATACAATGAGAATAGCATGTCAGTGCAGAGGGGGAGCTGGGTCAGCACGGAGCCTGTCTGTGTCAGCCACAGACCCGGGACCGGCATACAATACAAATAAGTCAGAGAAAAGTGTGAAGTTTGTATCTGTGCGCATGTTTCGGTATCAGAATGTACTGAGAGGAAAGGATCAGCAATGGCAGCCGATGTGCGTCTCACATGACGGGTTCCCTTTAAATTGTCTCAGATTTGCGGTGGAGTCGCACTGAATGGAAATTTTGGTAAATTTAAGATTTTCTCGGCTGATACCGAAAATCACCGATTTCAAAAAATATATTTCTATAGAATTGTATCATATTCCACTTTATAATTAATATAATGAATTTATCACACATTTAGGAAAGCTCAGGAAAGACGCTTTGATTAATTTTAATGTAAATCGCAATCTTGCTGCATTTTTAGTCCTTTAAAATCCGCACCTCCCCATTGAAATCGCAGCAAGAACGCATCAATAAGGCTCCGTTCACACCTGGGCGTTCCGGTATTGCGGCAAAACACAAATAATGAGATGTCCCGCATTTCGCCATAATTCTGCGTGCAATTCCGGAATGCTCCGGTGTGAATGGAGCTTCACCCACCTGTGTTACGTTTTACAATCACGTGACCTATGAAACACGCCATAAATAAAATTGCGTGCGTTATCGCCGCCTTTTTCTCTATCGGTAAAATGCTGATAACACCCTTTTCAGTCGATATTTCGGCCGCGTTTGTAATTTCTGGTCTTCCATCCTGTGTAGAACGTTCCGGAACGCTCCAGTGATCGCCATCCAGTGGCGGCGGGCGGGTATGTGTCTCTATAGAGAGGTGCTGAGTGTTGGCAGCATGTACTGACATCACAAGTCCTGAGAGTAGTGCTGTAACCCTGCTGTGTGTACCACTAATCCTCTGCAATGCACTCTGACTGGCAGCTGGTGTGTTGGTGGCGGACTCTTGCCGAGTCAATTTGAGAGATATACTAAAACTGGCGCACTAAGAATCTGGTGCAGCTGTGCATGGCAGCCAATCAGCTTCTAAAGCAAGCTTCTTCAATTATTCTTTGACAATAAAACTTGCAAGCTGATTGGTTAGTATGGAGAGCTGCACCAGATTTAGTAACTCTTCCCCTAAGACACCTGTCTCTGTAACTGTCAGTGTGGTGTGCATGGCTGCCGTCTAACTGTCACTACTGCTGTGATTAATACACATTCATAGAACGGGATTCGTTCTCTCCTCCCCTACCCGTCACTTCCCTGTTCGCTCTGAGCCAGGCTCCTCCTCTACCCGTCGCTTCCCTGTCCACCAGGGTCCTCCTCTACCCACCACTTCCCTGTCCGCTCTGAGCCAGGTTCCTCCTCTACCCACCGCTTCCCTGTCCGCTCTGAGCCAGGGTCCTCCTTTACCCACCGCTTCCCTGTCCGATCTAAACTAGGCTCCTTCCCTACCTGCCCGCTTCCCTGTCCACTCTGAGTCAGGCTCTTTCCCTACCCGCCACTTCCCTGTCCGCTCTGAGCCAGGCTCCTCCTCTACCCACCGCTTCCCTGTCCGCTCTGTGCCAGCTCCTCCCCTACACACCACTTCCCTGTCTGCTCTGAGCCAGGCTCCTACCCACCTCTTCCTTGTCCACTTTGAGCCAGGCTCCTCCCCTACCCGTCGCTTCCCTGTCCGCTCTGAGCCAGGCTCCTCCTCTACCCGCAGCTTCCCTGTCCGCTCTGAGCCAGGCTCCTCCCCTACCCGCCACTTCCCTGTCCGCTCTGAGCCAGGCTCCTCCCCTATCTGCCACCTCTCTTTCGTTCTGAGCCTGGGTCCTCCCCTACCCGCCACCTCTCTGTCCGCTCTGAGCCAGGCTCCTACTTTACCGGCCACCTCTCTGTCCGCTCTGAGCCAGGCTCCTACTCTACCCGCCACCTCTCTGTCCGCTCTGAGCCAGGCTCCCACTCTACCCGCCACCTCTGTCCGCTCTGAGCCAGGCTCCCACTCTACCCGCCACCTCTGTCCGCTCTGAGCCAGGCTCCCACTCTACCCGCCACCTCTGTCCGCTCTGAGCCAGGCTCCTACTCTACCCGCCACCTCTCTGTCCGCTCTGAGCCAGGCTCCTACTCTACCCGCCACCTCTGTCCGCTCTGAGCCAGGCTCCTACTCTACCCGCCACCTCTGTCCGCTCTGAGCCAGGCTCCTACTCTACCCGCCACCTCTGTCCGCTCTGAGCCAGGCTCCTACTCTACCCGGCGCCTCCCCATCCGCTCTGAGCCAGGCTCCTACTCTACCCGCCACCTCTCTGTCCGCTCTGAGCCAGGCTCCCACTCTACCCGCCACCTCTGTCCACTCTGAGCCAGGCTCCCACTCTACCCGCCACCTCTGTCCGCTCTGAGCCAGGCTCCTACTCTACCCGCCACCTCTCTGTCCGCTCTGAGCCAGGCTCCTACTCTACCCGCCACCTCTGTCCGCTCTGAGCCAGGCTCCTACTCTACCCGCCACCTCTGTCCGCTCTGAGCCAGGCTCCTACTCTACCCGCCACCTCTGTCCGCTCTGAGCCAGGCTCCTACTCTACCCGCCACCTCTGTCCGCTCTGAGCCAGGCTCCTACTCTACCCGGCGCCTCCCCATCCGCTGTGAGCCTGTCACCCATTCAGTGGTCAGGGTTCAGCTTTCTGAGGTCATAGGGTGTTCCTTCCTTTGTGATGTCATCACAGGAGCAGACCTTCACAAGAACCCCCCGTATATTTCTGATTGGTTAAATCTAAACACGATGGGTCACGTGACACTGCAAGCTCCATACAGACTGGGATCCACGGGATTATTTGCTGCGTGAAATAAGGAGAGCCGACAACTCCAGTATTAGTGTTGGAATCCTTATTGGCTACATGATCGTGACAGAGCTATGTTCACATATATGCGTCGGCGGACATCGCATGTGATTGGGAGCGCACTGCTCTGCAAATTACATGCAATGTATGGCTATACAGATTGTATGGCTGAATTCGCATCGTATTCAGACCAAAGTCGTACAGTACAGGACCCTTTTTTGGTCCGCACTAGAATTGGATTGCATGAGTTCACACCAATGCGATCCGATTCTTGTCCTAACTGACAGTTGGCACTGCGATATGCGAACTGATCTGGGGGTGACTTTCGGGTAACTTTGTATTGACACCCCCAGCGATTTGCATATAACAATGTGAACTGCCTGCGAGTTGAATGCGATGTGGATTCGCAGGGTTTCCGCATCGCATATGTGTGACCCGGGACCCCCCTCCCCCCATGTGGTAGAACCTCTCAGAGGGGAGCAGACATTGTATTTAGGATGATGGTATCCGGCTCACCTCTCTATTGTCTCCCTCCAGCGAGAACTGAAGGAGCAGCTCCAGGCATTGCAGGAGAGCGCCAAGGGCCACACCGAGGCCCTCCAACTACTGAAGCGTCAGCTGGCCGAGACCAAGGTAAGAGAACGCCGATGGAAGAGATCTCTGTGTACCCGGCCTATCCTGCGTCTCCTCCCGGGGTGTGCAGCGGCACCCAGCCAGATATCATTCCACTTATGTTTTATAAGGAACCCTCCAGGTCATGCTGGAGAATCTCCATGGTGATATTGTGTCCCACCTGGGGGCCCCTAAACTGCCAGATCTCATGTGAGGGTCACATCAGTCCACTGGGGCAGGATCTGATTGTGCTGGGGGTCTGATAATAAACATCAAGTCAGTAATCAGTATGCAGGAAGAGGATCAGTCAGCCACGCCCCCTTTCTTCCTCTGCAATACAAGCCTGTGCGGGGGGTGTGGCTGTTACTCAGCTCTGCCAGCACAGAGCACTGCAGTGTCAGGACTGGGAACATGATTATATATAAAGATTTGAAGGCATTTCCCAGCAGGGATCAGTCAGCGAACATAATGGACAGGACTATGAAGAAACCAAAATAGGCAACTTCCTGCCCTGTCCTGTGCTGGCAGTGCTGAGTAACAGCCACACCCCCCACATAAGCTCGTAGTGCAGAGGAAGAGAGGGGGCGTGGCTGACTGGGCCTTTTACTGCATGCTGAGTATTGACATCACAATCCTAATAAGACCCCCGCACAGCTGCTGTGGCAGGAAAATGATGGGAGGAGTATGAAGATGGAGGACGTCAGTCTGACGCCATATCCATGTCAGTGACGTCTCCTGCTATGACCGCTTCTCTTTACCTGCAGTCCAGGTGGCGGGGATGTGTCACTCACCCTGTGTTTTCTCCCCCCCCAGTCCTCTGCCAAGAGCCTGCGTGCCACCATCAGCGAGGCCTTCGAGCACCTCCACCGACTGCTGCGAGAGCGCCAGAAGGCCATGCTGGAGGAGCTGGAGTCTGACACGGCCCGCACCCTGACCGACATCGAACACAAGGTCCAACGCTACAGCCAGCAACTGCGAAAGGTGCAGGAAGGGGTGCAAATCCTGCAGGAGCGCCTGGCGGAGGGCGACAAACACAACTTCCTGGCAGGGATCTCATCGCTGTCTGAGAGGTACCTATATGGGGGAGGGGGGAGCAGAAACCCATAGCAACCGTCCAAAAATAATTCAATTGCCATGATGGCTTCAGGTGTGCAGATCCCACACCATAGATCACCAACTATAGATCACACTTTATAGATCCCACACGTTATAATTCATCAACTATAGATCACCCACCATAGACCACTCACTATAGATCACCCACCATAGACCCCCCACTATAGACCCCCACTATAGATCACCCACTATAGACTACCACTATAGATCACCCACTATAGATCCAACACTTTATAATTCAACTATAGATCACCCACTTTATAGACCCCCCTGCCCACCATAGATCCCCCACTGTAGATCACTCACTATGAATCACTCACTATAGACCACTCACTATAGATCCCTCACTATAGACCAACCACTATAGATCACTCACTATGGATCACTAACTATAGACCCCCAACTATGGATCACCCACTGTAGACCACCAACTATAGACCAACCACTATAGACCATCCACTATTGATCAACCACTATAGATCACCCACTATGGATCACCCACTGTAGACCACCCACCATGGATCGCCCACCATAGACCACTCACCATAGATCCCCCACCTCAGATCACTCATAGACCCCCCACTATAGATCACACTTTATAGATCACAGATTATTTTTTCCACCTTTTCTCTTTGTTTGGTGTTGGACGTAGTGGGGGAGGGGTTAAAGCATCTGCTGATTATTTTACATGCAGTTTGATGTCCCCACTGATGGGATTTCCCATATTTTCTATCTCCGTGACAACACAGGAAGTGAGGAGTGATTTCCCCGTGGAAAAAATACGGGAAAGATTAATTCGGAGTCTGTGTTTTAACCTGGAATCTTGCCAACATCCCTAATGAATATTGAACAGTAGAAAACCCCTGAGGAGTGGGACTTTAAACGGCAAGAACCAGGACTTGAGTATGAAAGTAAAAAAGTTTTATTACAAATATTACAAAAGATGAATTGACAAAGACAAAAATAACATGTATCATAAAAACATGGTCATAAATACGTCTTGGAACCGAGAGAGTCTGAGATGTCTGGACCGGACTAGACGCGTTTCGGTCAGATTGCCTTTCTCGATAGTCCAGGAAACACCAGAGCTCAGACAGATATGCAGGACCTCTGTAGATTCCAGGACGGAAGACCAAGTGGATGGATCTTAACGGGTTAAGAAAAAACCTTCAGGTATCTTTGACCGTAAGTAATATGTGCCAAATTGGCTGGGTCTATATAGATAGACCTGAAATGATATATATGTACGGGCTTCAAAAGGGAAGTTAGATGGTTATAAACCAGATTAAAGTATAAATAGGTAATAACTTCACAGGTGACAGTGAAAGAGCCCCCCGATCAAAATTCCCACGAGGATCTCCAAAACGGGGTCAAAAACACAGGTCGTCTGTAGAGTTGGAATAGAGTAGGGATATCTCCAGATATTTATAGTGCTGGGCGTATTCAGCACTTGGTCCCTATACAGCCCTGTTCAGTTGAATAATGGCGGTTTTGAAGCCCGTACATATATATCATTTCAGGTCTATCTATATAGACCCAGCCAATTTGGCACATATTACTTATGGTCAAAGATACCTGAAGGTTTTTTCTTAACCCGTTAAGATCCATCCACTTGGTCTTCCGTTCTGGATTCTACAGAGGTCCTGCATATCTGTCTGAGCTCTGGTGTTTCCTGGACTATCGAGAAAGGCAATTTGACCGAAACGCGTCTAGTCCGGTCCAGACATCTCAGACTCTCTCGGTTCCAAGACGTATTTATGACCATGTTTTTATGATACATGTTATTTTTGTCTTTGTCAATTCATCTTTTGTAATATTTGTAATAAAACTTTTTTACTTTCATACTCAAGTCCTGGTTCTTGCCGTTTAAAGTCCCACTCCTCAGGGGTTTTCTACTGTTCGTGGAAAAAATACAGTTTGGGCAGGAGTTCCTCTTTAATGAATATCTCAGGCCGTGTGTAGAGGAAACGATTGCTCCCTCCGCGGCTTGGCTCTTGCTGTGATTGGCCGATCTGTAAATCGTATTTATTGACCCCGTTCCTTTTTTCTCCTCCCTCTCCAGGTTAAAGGGGAAGATTCACGAAACCAATCTGACCTACGAAGACTTCCCCACCTCCAAGTATATGGGGCCCCTGCAGTACACCATCTGGAAGTCGCTCTTCCAGGACATCCACCCGGGTAATAAGACCTTCCCTTCCTTGTCTCTAAATGGGCGAGCATTGTGGGAGGGGCTACTCGGAACAGCCACGATGATGAATAGGCGGTATAGCCAATCAGTTTTATTTTGTCTAATTGTACCTGGAGTGAGTCCCCTCCCCCCTCAGTGGGGAGGGAGAGGGGGAGGGCAGCATATTCCTACTTTTCCTAGAATGGGGACAATATGCACAAAAAATCAAAGGGAAGTTCCCGGGTGTGCTGGAAATATAGAACAGTTCAGACCGCCCAGAGGTCATTGCCAACCGCCCAGACTGCCCAGAGGTCATTGCCTGCCGTCCGCCCAGAGTTGCCTGCCGTCCGCCCAGAGTTGCCTGCCGTCCGCCCAGAGTTGCCCTGCCGTCCGCCCAGAGTTGCCCTGCCGTCCGCCCAGAGTTGCCCTGCCGTCCGCCCAGAGTTGCCCTGCCGTCCGCCCAGAGTTGCCCTGCCGTCCGCCCAGAGTTGCCTGCCGTCCGCCCAGAGTTGCCTGCCGTCCGCCCAGAGTTGCCTGCCGTCCGCCCAGAGTTGCCTGCCGTCCGCCCAGAGTTGCCTGCCGTCCGCCCAGATTTCCCTGCCGTCCGCCCAGAGTTGCCTGCCGTCCGCCCAGAGTTGCCTGCCCGTCCGCCCAGAGTTGCCTGCCCGTCCGCCCAGAGTTGCCTGCCCGTCCGCCCAGAGTTGCCTGCCCGTCCGCCCAGAGTTGCCTGCCCGTCCGCCCACAGTACACATGCATGTATGTCATCCAGCCTGTTCCGGTTTAGGGGTGCGCGGCACGCTGCTTCCACAACCGCTGTGTCCACCAGATACAGCAGATTGTGGATCCTGGCCGATTTCGGCAGCTGGGAGATCATGTGATCGCTAATTTAATAACAGCTGCATTTCCTATTGAGTAATGTTGTGATTGGCTCACAGCTATCACATGGTACCTGGGCTAATCACAACACCCTGCACCATGTGATTGCTGAGAGACAATCACAGATCACTAGTAATCACAGCTGTTATGAATGTAACCCATTAATGACCGTTCAAAACGATCATCATTGTAACAGCAATCAAAGTGTAAAAAATAAAAAATCCCTGATCACCCCCCCCCCCCCCCCCCTCAGAGTAGTACAGTGTTACTATGGTGACACTGACACTCTAATGTATGTATTAAAAAACAAAAAAAGCTAAAAGGAAAATAAACTTAGCCCCCGTTCACACTGGGGCGACCTGACAGGTCGCCGTAGGTCGCCTTCCATAGAGAAGCTATGGACCCGTTCTAATAGGAGCGACACAAGTCGCTCCGACTTAGATAAAGGGTCCGGAGCTTCTTTGGGGCGACCCGGAGCGACCTGCATAGACTTCAATGTTATGAAGTCCGTGCCGGCCGCTCCGAGGTCGCGGTGCGAGCAGCGCGCCGCGACCTTGGAGGTCACCCCGGGAAGTAGCGTCACCCCAGTGTGAACGGGGCCTTAAAGTTTTAAAAATTGAATAATTAATTTATTTTGTATTTATTTATTCTTTACATCTTGTCACGTCAGTGTCCCTGATCCCCGCCACGCCAGTCATATGATGACGCTGCACTGGTGACAGGATGTGAAAAAAAATGTAAAAAAATTTAATTTCTTAATTTTCTTAAAAAATGTAAAAAAAAAAAAAAAATTGCAACTTTAAAACAAAACGCCTTTTTCCTAATTACCTTGGACTTTCTACTTTCCAAAAAAGGGTGATTTGGGGGTATTTGTAATTTTGTACCATCTGCCATTTTCGGGCCTCAAGAAATGAAAATTGCCATCAATACATCAGGAATGATCGATTTTCAGTATAACTGTCATACAAACCAATCAATATATGTAAATTGGGATTTTTTTTTAACAAAGAAATGTAGAAGAATAATTTTTGGCCAAAATGTAATTTTATTGGATATTTTTTATATCAAAGTAGAAAATAACTTTTTTTTTTTTTTCAAAATTTTCTGTCTTTTTGCGTTTTATATAATTAAAAATAAACTGAAGAGGTGATCAAATACCACCAAAAGCTCTATTTTTCTTAAAAAAAATTATATAAATGTGTTGCATGACCGCGCAATTACAAGTTAAAGTAGTACAGTGCTGAATAGCAAGAAATGTCCTGGTCATGAAGTGGTTAATGTCAGCAACAAATCCGACTCACAGCGGGGATCACTTTGTATTCAGCCAGAGAAGTGCAGCTAGAGAAAGGAGACTGCACCCCACAGACAGACAAGGGAGACTGTGGGTGCAGTACAGACTCCTCCCCCCCCCCTCCGGGGACAGTCCAGATTCTGTACAGAATCTTCCCCCTGGGGACAGTCCAGGTTCTGTACAGACTCCTCCCCTCCGGGGACAGTCCAGGTTCTGTACAGACTCCTCCCCTCCGGGGACAGTCCAGGTTCTGTACAGACTCCTCCCCTCCGGGGACAGTCCAGGTTCTGTACAGACTCCTCCCCTCCAGGGACAGTCCAGGTTCTGTACAGACTCCTCCCCTCCAGGGACAGTCCAGGGTTTGTGCAGACTCCTCCCCCCGGGGGACAGTCCAGGGTCTGTACAGACTCCTCCCCTCCGGGGAAGTCCAAGTTCTGTACAGATGTGTTAACTCCCGACAGATTCAGTCCTAATGCAGAAGGACGGGTGAGGGTCAGAGGACGGGTGAAGGGCAAAGGACGGGTGAGGGTCAGAGGACGGGTTAAGGTCAGAGGACGGGTTAAGGTCATAGGAGACGGGTGAGGGGCAGAGAACGGGTTAAGGTCAGAGGAGACGGGTGAGGGTCAGAGGACGGGTTAAGGTCAGAGGAGACGGGTGAGGGTCAGAGGACGGGTTAAGGTCAGAGGAGACGGGTGAGGGGCAGAGAACGGGTTAAGGTCAGAGGAGACGGGTGAGGGGCAGAGAACGGGTTAAGGTCAGAGGAGACGGGTGAGGGGCAGAGAACGGGTTAAGGCAGAGGACGGGTGACGGCAGAGTTGTGGCCGGGGTGGTTTTTCTACTCGCTGTCACCAGGTGTGTCTGATTTATGTCAGGAGAAAGTTTGGGTGTGACAGGTGTGTGAGGGCGACGAGGCTCCTGCCTAGGGGAGAATCAGGCTGGGCCTGGCAGGTGACAAGTTTCTGTTTATATAGATTACTGAATACATAGAGGGAGGCCCTGTGTACAGCAGGCATAGATCTGACTTCAGACACACAATGCTTCCTCCCCAGTGAGCAGCTCCATCCCCAGCGCTCCCACCTCCTTCCCTCCCGCCGGGGGTCATGCCTGTCCTTCCCTCCCGCCGGGGGTCGTGCCTGTCCTTCCCTCTCCCAGGTGGTCATGCCTGTCCTTCCCTCACCACCACCCCCCCCCCCCCTCCCGCGGGGGTCGAGCCTGTCCTTCCCTCCCACGGGGGGTCGTGCCTGTCCTTCCCTCTCCCAGGGGGTTGTGCCTGTTGGGGTCATGCCTGTCCTTCCCTCCCGCCGGGGGTCGTGCCTGTCCTTCCCTCTCCCAGGTGGTCATGCCTGTCCTTCCCTCACCACCACCCCCCCCCCCTCCCGCGGGGGTCGAGCCTGTCCTTCCCTCCCATGGGGGGTCGTGCCTGTCCTTCCCTCTCCCAGGGGGTTGTGCCTGTTGGGGTCATGCCTGTCCTTCCCTCCCGCCGGGGGTCTTGCCTGTCCTTCCCTCCTCCTCCAGGGGGTCGTGCCTGTCCTTCCCTCCTCCTCCAGGGGGTCGTGCCTGTCCTTCCCTCTCGCCGCGGGTCGTGCCTGTCCTTCCCTCTCGCCGGGGGTCGTGCCTGTCCTTCCCTCTCCCAGGGGGTCGTGCCTGTCGGGGTCATGCCTGTCCTTCCCTCCCACCGGGGGTTGTGTCTGTCCTTCCCTCCTCCTCCAGGGGGTCGTGCCTGTCCTTCCCTCCTCCTCCAGGGGGTCGTGCCTGTCCTTCCCTCCTCCTCCAGGGGGTCGTGCCTGTCCTTCCCTCATCCTCCAGGGGGTCGTGCCTGTCCTTCCCTCCCGCCGGGGGGTCGTGCCTGTCCTTTCCTCCCGCCGGGGGTAGAGCCTGTCCTTCCCTCTCCCAGGAGGTCGTGCCTGTCCTTCCCCCCCCCCCCCCTCGCTGGGGGCCGTGCCTGTCCTTCCCTCTCCCAGGGGCCGTGCCTGTCCTTCCCTCTCCCAGGGGCCGTGCCTGTCCTTCCCTCTCCCAGGGGCCGTGCCTGTCCTTCCCTCTCCCAGGGGCCGTGCCTGTCCTTCCCGCTCCCAGGGGGTCTTGCCTGTCCTTACCCTCCCCACCCCCCTCGCCGGGGGTCGTGCCTGTCCTTCCCTCTCCCAGGGGTCGTGCCTGTCCTTCCCTCCCGCCGGGGGTCGTGCCTGTCCTTCCCTCCCGCCGGGGGTCGTGCCTGTCCTTCCCTCCCGCCGGGGGTCGTGCCTGTCCTTCCCTCTCGCCGGGGGTCGTGCCTGTCCTTCCCTCTCGCCGGGGGTCGTGCCTGTCCTTCCCTCCCGCCGGGGGTCGTGCCTGTCCTTCCCTCTCGCCGGGGGTCGTGCCTGTCCTTCCCTCTCCCAGGGGTCGTGCCTGTCCTTCCCTCCCGCCGGGGGTCGTGCCTGTCCTTCCCTCCCGCCGGGGGTCGTGCCTGTCCTTCCCTCTCGCCGGGGGTCGTGCCTGTCCTTTCCTCTCGCCGGGGGTCGTGCCTGTCCTTCCCTCTCCCAGGGGTCATGCCTGTCCTTCCCTCCCGCCGGGGGTCGTGCCTGTCCTTCCCTCTCGCCGGGGGTCGTGCCTGTCCTTCCCTCTCGCCGGGGGTCGTGCCTGTCCTTCCCTCCACTCTTCAGACACAAAAACAGGAAAAGTAGAGGTGATGAACATCAATGTCCCGGCATTCACACGGTCTGGCATCTCTGGCATTGTCCTCAGGTTTGCTGCGCTGGGAATGTGGTGCTGGGTCACATACCAGTAGGGGAGTCTGTGTGTTTCAGGCAATGTCCGGGTTCAGTATTTCTTCTTCCGTCATCAAAGTAAAGGCGGACTCCAGTACTTGGCACTCATTTTAATGGTTTGTATGAAGTGTAGTGACTTAGCCACATCATTTATCTGTAGGACAGGAGCGGGTAAGGAGAGATAAAATCCTGGCAGTGTATCTGACTGGCCTGGAAGGGAGTGAACGTCTCCCCAGCGGGTACTGTCCAGGAAATACTTGTTTCCGTAGAGAACAATAGAAACCGACCAAAAACAGTGGGGGCTGAAAAGTCTCCGCGTCTTTCCTACCTGAATTCTGTACATTGTCCTATTCATGGCACCGACCTCAGGAGAATCCTTCTGTCCTTATACCGGGATTCACAGCTCATTCACCTCATTCTCCGTCCTTGTAGCGGGATTCACAGCTCATTCACCTCATTCTCCGTCCTTGTAGCGGGATTCACAGCTCATTCACCTCCCCCTCTGTCCTTATACCGGGATTCACTAATCATTCACCTCATTCTCCATCCTTGTAGCGGGATTCACAGCTCATTCACCTCCCCCTCTGTCCTTATACCGGGATTCACTAATCATTCACCTCATTCTCCATCCTTGTAGCGGGATTCACAGCTCATTCACCTCCCCCCTCTGTCCTTCTACCGGGATTCACAGCTCATTCACCTCCCCCTCTGTCCTTATACCGGGATTCACAGCTCATTCACCAACCCCCTCTGTCCTTATACTGGGATTCACAGCTCATTCACCTCCCCCTCTGTCCTTATACCGGGATTCACATCTCATTCACCTCCCCCTCTGACCTTATACCGGTATTCACAGCTCATTCACCTCCCCCTCTGTCCTAATACCGGGATTCACAGCTCATTCACCTCCCCCTCTGTCCTTATACTGGGATTTACAGCTCATTCACCTCCCCCTCTGTCCTTATACCGGGATTCACAGCTCATTCACCTCCCCCTCTGTCCTTGTAGTAGCGGGGTTCACAGCTCATTCACCTAATTTTCTGTCCTAGTAGCGAGAGTCACAGCTCATTCACCTCCCTCTCTGTCCTTATACTGGGATTCACAGCTCATTCACCTCCTCCTCTGTCCTTGTAGTAGCAGGGTTCACAGCTCATTCACCTCCTCCTTCCCCCCCTGCAGCAGGATTCACATCTCATTCACCACCTCCTTTCCCCAGTAGTGGGATTCAAAGCTCATTCACCACCTCCTTTCCCCAGTAGTGGGATTCAAAGCTCATTTACCACCTCCTTTCCCCCAGTAGCGGGATTCACATCTCATTCACCTCCTCCTTTCCCCCTGTAGCGGGATTCACAGCTCATTCACCTCCCCCTTTCCTCCTGTAGCAGGATTCACATCTCATTCACCTCCTCATTTCCCCCAGTAGCAGGGATTCACATCTCATTCGCCTCCCCCTTTCCCCCTGTAGCGGGATTCACATCACATTCACCTCCTCCTTTCCCCAGTAGCGGGATTCACATCACATTCACCTCCTCATTTCCCCAGTAGCGGGATTCACATCTCATTCACCTCCTCCTTTCCCCCGGTAGCGGGATTCAAAGCTCATTCACCACCTCCTTTCCCCCAGTAGTGGGATTCACATCTCATTCACCTCCTCCTTTCCCCGGTAGCGGGATTCACATCTCATTCACCTCCTCCTTTCCCCCGGTAGCGGGATTCAAAGCTCATTCACCACCTCCTTTCCCCCAGTAGCGGGATTCACATCTCATTCACTTCATTTCCCCCAGTAGCAGGTATTCACATCTCATTCACCTCCTCCTTTCCCCCAGTAGCGGGATTCACATCTCATTCACCTCCTCCTTTCCCCCGGTAGCGGGATTCACATCTCATTCACCTCCTCCTTTCCCCCGGTAGCGGGATTCACATCTCATTCACCTCCTCCTTTCCCCCGGTAGCGGGATTCAAAGCTCATTCACCACCTCCTTTCCCCCAGTAGCGGGATTCACATCTCATTCACTTCATTTCCCCCAGTAGCAGGTATTCACATCTCATTCACCTCCTCCTTTCCCCCAGTAGCGGGATTCACATCTCATTCACCTCCTCCTTTCCCCCGGTAGCGGGATTCACATCTCATTCACCTCCTCCTTTCCCCCGGTAGCGGGATTCACATCTCATTCACCTCCTCCTTTCCTCCGGTAGCGGGATTCACATCTCATTCACCTCCTCCTTTCCCCCAGTAGCGGGATTCACATCTCATTCACCTCCTCCTTTCCCCCAGTAGCAGGGATTCACATCTCATTCACCTCCTCCTTTCCCCCAGTAGCAGGGATTCACATCTCATTCACCTCCTCCTTTCCCCCAGTAGCGGGATTCACATCTCATTCACCTCCTCCTTTCCCCCCGTAGCGGGATTCACATCTCATTCACCTCCTCCTTTCCCCCAGTAACGGGATGTCCCCTAAATCTTTTATGTTCTCCTCAGTGCCCGCAGCGTTGACGTTGGACCCGGTGACCGCCCACCAGCGCCTGATCCTATCGGATGACTGTACAATCGTGGCGTACGGTAACTTGCACCCTCAGCCGCTGCAGGACTCTCCGAAGCGCTTTGACGTGGAGGTGTCGGTGTTGGGCTCGCAGGTCTTCGATGGAGGCGTCCATTACTGGGAGGTGGTCGTCTCCGATAAGACGCAGTGGATGATTGGACTGGCTCATGAAGCCGTGAGCCGCAAGGGAAGTATCCAGATCCAGCCCGGAAAAGGCTTCTACTGCATCGTGATGCATGATGGGAACCGGTACAGCGCCTGCACTGAGCCCTGGACCCGACTCAACGTCAAGAGCAAGTTAGAGAAAGTTGGGGTCTATCTGGACTATGATAAGGGTCTCCTCATCTTCTACAATGCCGACGACATGTCCTGGCTATACACCTTCCGGGAGAAATTCCCCGGAAGACTGTGTTCATATTTCAGCCCTGGGCAGAGCCACGCCAACGGCAAGAATGTACAACCGCTACGCATCAACACGGTGCGAATATAGCAATGTGTGCCCCCCCCAGCCCCCACCATGCTGCTGCCTGTCCAGGTGGAGGGAGGGATCCCATACTTAGATAGAAATAAAATCTCTCCATCATCCATTGAGGGACACAGGAATTCAGAACAGTCGGGTGACACTGCTGCTTGCAGGAGGTGGAGACCTTAGAAAAAGTTGTAAACCAGCCCCCGTATGCCCCATCCACCACCCAGCTGGGGTTGGATGCCTTCTCTTCAGCTCTTCTGAAACAAAAGTCAAACTTCTTGCTTCTCCTACTGTGTAGGTGTTTAGGTGAATCAGTCTGGGGTCACAGTATGCCTTCACACCCTCCTATGGTTGTTAGGGTGCCCCCTGAGCCCCGCTGGCTTCAGGGTTGGCACCCCGGGGTTGCTCCCAGTCTCAGGAGTCTTTTTGATTATATCAGCCTTTCTCAACCTTTTGACCCCCATAGGAACCCTTGAAATAATTTCCAGGTCTCAGGGAACCCCTGCTAAGTCCATTGGGGGGAGGGGGGTCTTCAGGAAGATGTCCCTTACATTGGTGTTTGTTCTACCAGTTTTGGTGGTTTCTTGTACTGGTGAGAACTCAGTGCTCCTTCGGAGGGAGTCATTAAACTTGGTCCTGGTCTGAGCATCAGGTTGGTCCTCTGTGGCCTCCGTTGGTGCTTGGCAGGGACTTCTCCTCAGCTAGTTCAGATTTGGTCCTCCTGGTAGTCATGTGTTACAGAGAGCTCCTGGTCCCTTCTTAGTTCTGTCAGTGGCTACTGCTGACCCCCCAACTGGACTGCTCTTGGACATCCCGGCTGCTTCTGAATTCCTGTGCTCATCAATGGATGATTCTTGTACCTACCTTAAAATCCATTTCTTGGAATGTCCCACCCTTCTGTGTTTTTTGCTGGCCCTGTGTCCTGCTGGGCACAGGGGGTGTTATGCCAAGGCTGGCTTACAACTTTAATGTTTGCCGGTATCCACATCTCCTGTAGACAGCACTATAACCCAACTGTGGATGAATTCCTCCGTCCCTCAATGGACTCCAAGGAAAATATTTTAGGGTAGGTTCAAAAAAAATATTTAGCCTATAATATAAGAGGACCAATGAAAGTATAGCAGGCGTGGATCAGTGCACGGAGGCCCCACCCCTTCAGGACTGACTCCTATAATATGAAGACCAATGAAAGTATAGCAGGCGTGGATCAGTGTAGGGAGGCCCCACCCCTTCAGGACTGACTCCTATAATATGAGGACCAATGAAAGTATAGCAGGCGTGGATCAGTGTAGGGAGGCCCCACCCCTTCAGGACTGACTCCTATAATATGAGGACCAATGAAAGTATAGCAGGCGTGGATCAGTGTAGGGAGGCCCCACCCCTTCAGGACTGACTCCTATAATATGAGGACCAATGAAAGTATAGCAGGCGTGGATCAGTGTAGGGAGGCCCCACCCCTTCAGGACTGACTCCTATAATATGAGGACCAATGAAAGTATAGCATGCATGGATCAGTGCACAGAGGCCCCACCCCTTCAGGACTGACTCCTATAATATGAGGACCAATGAAAGTATAGCAGGCGTGGATCAGTGTAGGGAGGCCCCACCCCTTCAGGACTGACTCCTATAATATGAGGACCAATGAAAGTATAGCATGCATGGATCAGTGCACAGAGGCCCCACCCCTTCAGGACTGACTCCTATAATATGAGGACCAATGAAAGTATAGCAGGCGTGGATCAGTGTAGGGAGGCCCCACCCCTTCAGGACTGACTCCTATAATATGAGGACCAATGAAAGTATAGCAGGCGTGGATAAGTGTAGGGAGGCCCCGCCCCTTCAGGACTGACTCCTATAATATAAAAGGACCAATGAAAGTATAGCAGGCGTGGATCAGTGTAGGGAGGCCCCACCCCTTCAGGACTGACTCCTATAATATGAGGACCAATGAAAGTATAGCAGGCGTGGATCAGTGTAGGGAGGCCCCACCCCTTCAGGACTGACTCCTATAATATAAAAGGACCAATGAAAGTATCACAGTCGTAGATTAGTTCAGAGGCCCTGCCCTTCTATGAATCCCAGAGTCCAGAATGTCCGTCTACATGGCCACATTGGAAAGTTCACATATAATTAGAAGGATGGGAGTCGTATTCTCATGACCAGAAATAGACGGGCTGTTCAGAGTAGAGGATTCTGGGTAGAGGATTCTGGGAAGACTTCTTTTATACGGCTCAGATTCCTGGATCTGATCTTTTCCCGACTGCGGAGGCCTAATGGTAAAAAGGGCTAATTTTCTGCCTGCCCGATGTGTTCAGATAATGTACCCAACCTGTCCCACAGCCAGCGAATGAAGGACCAATGTGAGGCGGATGTGTAAGGATCAGCCCGGCTCCAACAAACTGTATTTGGTTTGGATGGAGGGAGGGGTGTGGGTTTGGTTTGGATGGAGGGAGGGGTGTGGGTTTGGTTTGGATGGAGGGAGGGGTGTGGGTTTGGTTTGGATGGAGGGAGGGGTGTGGGTTGTGTTGATGTCTGTGCCCCCAGGGGGGAGATGTTATCCCCGCACTTTTCTTTAGGACAGAATGGGGCACAAAGAAAACCTCTCCACTGAGGTCACAGACAGAAATGTTATATCTCTCCCCCTATGCTATCCAAAAATATAAAGCTGAACTCCACCTAAAAAATATGAATAGCCCACTGAAAGCATAATAAATGTGTTTGCTGCAATACTCACATTCAATCCTCAGCTGCTCCCCACAGTATCACCTTTCTGCCACTAGATGTCCTCAGTTTTCAGGGTTGAATGACATCCAGCATCATCCAACCGATGAGTTCAGGCCGTCACAGACCACCGCCAATCTGTAATTGGACAGTGGAAAGAGAAGCAGCAGACTGATGAGCTCATCTCTCTGTCCCCTTGCTCTCTCCTCCTGTCAGCATGCCCCCTGTTAGCACAGGTTCAGCTTTAAAAACGATTGCTTAGCATTGGGCTTTAACCACTTGAAATTTTTGTGCTGCTATTGAGAGTGAGATACAGAGAGTGGTTAGGTAGGTCAGTAGCAAGCGATTGCCCTTCCTGTGACGCTCCACCTACAACCGAACGATAGTGGTGAGATTTCCCCCACAGGCTGCTGATGTCACCATATAACAATTCTATATATTCTCTTCACCCAACATCCAACTGACAGACCATTGTACCCCAAAAAACTGAATTCAGGTGTGGCTGGAGTGAAGTGAGAGCACTTGGAGGACCTCCATCCAGGCCAATCAAGCAAGTCTACAAATGTCACCTTTTAGCTCTTCCTTCCTTGTGGTGCCCCCCCCCCCCCCAGAGCTCTACAAGGATTCTCCCAGCTGATTCTCTGAATGAATCCTGGTCATTAATAAACCCCCCCCCGACTGGGCGGAGCTTCTATCATTGCTTGGTAGTAAGTACATTGCCTGAGAGATATCTGCTGCGTGTTGCACAGTCAGGAGGGAGGACGTTGCACCTCCTCACTTCATTCCACCCAAATCTGCACCTCCTCACTTCATTCCACCCAAATCTGCACCTCCTCACTTCATTCCACCCAAATCTGCACCTCCTCACTTCATTCCACCCAAACCTGCACCTTCTCACTTCATTCCATCCAAATCTGCACCTCCTCACTTCATTCCACCCAAATCTGCACCTCCTCACTTTATTCCATCCAAATCTGCACCTCCTCACTTCATTCCACCCAAATCTGCACCTCCTCACTTCATTCCACCCAAATCTGCACCTCCTCACTTTATTCCATCCAAATCTGCACCTCCTCACTTCATTCCACCCAAATCTGCACCTCCTCACTTCATTCCACCCAAATCTGCACCTCCTCACTTCATTCCACCCAAACCTGATTCTTCTCTGGTGTATGGAGAGACCTAAACTCATCTCTGTGATTGGCTACCTTTACTCTGATCTGGTTAGTAGTAGGTGGTCACATTCAGCTGGACCTGTATTCTGTAATGTTGAAGGCATTTTGTAGATTCTCCAAGGCACTTTTTCAGTTCTATTGAAGATACTCGAACATTTATACCCACACCTCTACCTTCATCCAATCACCATAGAATGTGTCATGGAGGAAGTCGTTTGTCCAAGAACTGGTAGAGGTGTGAGAGTTGTGCTACCATCTTGTTCTCGTTACATTATCCCATCCTTGGCATTTGGAAGACTGCATGGGTGTTATTCCTTCCATTCACAAGACTGAGGTTTGAATTGTCAAATCAGGGTAGAGAAGATAAAATGGAATTGTATGTGGAAGACAGGTGGTGTTGGAGGCCCAACCCCTGTTCAAGGATGGTTGTCCCAGTTTGACATCGATATCCTTGTGAACCAGTTGTCCAAAATGTGCACCTCATTTCCCTGTCCTGCCACAGTCCGAAAGACTGTAAGAGTCTTGACCTGTAGAATGTGTCTTCCTATGTTGGGTCTTAACCTGTATAATTTTTCCTCCTAGGTTGGGTCTTGACCATTATAATATGTCCTCCTATGTTGGGCCTTGACCAGTAGAAGTTGCCCTCCTCTGTTGGGCCTTGACCAGTAGAAGTTGCCCTCCTCTGTTGAGCCTTGACCAGTAGAAGTCGCCCTCCTCTGTTGAGCCTTGACCAGTAGAAGTCGCCCTCCTCTGTTGGATCTTGACCAGTAGAAATTGCCCTCCTCTGTTGGGCCTTGACCAGTAGAAGTCGCCCTCCTCTGTTGAGCCTTGACCAGTAGAAGTTGCCCTCCTCTGTTGGGCCTTGACCAGTAGAAGTCGCCCTCCTCTGTTGAGCCTTGACCAGTAGAAGTCGCCCTCCTCTGTTGGGCCTTGACCAGTAGAAGTCGCCCTCCTCTGTTGAGCCTTGACCAGTAGAAGTCGCCCTCCTCTGTTGAGCCTTGACCAGTAGAAGTCGCCCTCCTCTGTTGGATCTTGACCAGTAGAAGTTGCCCTCCTCTGTTGGGCCTTGACCAGTAGAAGTCACCCTCCTCTGTTGAGCCTTGACCAGTAGAAGTTGCCCTCCTCTGTTGGGCCTTGACCAGTAGAAGTCGCCCTCCTCTGTTGGGTCTTGACCAGTAGAAGTTGCCCTCCTATGTTGGGTCTTGACCTGTAGAAGTTGCCCTCTTCTCTTGGATCTTGACCTGTAGAAGTTGCCCTCCTCTGTTGGGCCTTGACCAGTAGAAGTCGCCCTCCTCTGTTGGGCCTTGACCAGTAGAAGTCGCCCTCCTCTGTTGGGCCTTGACCAGTAGAAGTCGCCCTCCTCTGTTGGGCCTTGACCAGTAGAAGTCGCCCTCCTCTGTTGGGCCTTGACCAGTAGAAGTCGCCCTCCTCTGTTGGGCCTTGACTAGTAGAAGTCGACCTCCTCTGTTGGGCCTTGACTAGTAGAAGTCGACCTCCTCTGTTGAGCCTTGACCAGTAGAAGTCGTCCCTCCTCTGTTGGTCCTTGACCAGTAGAAGTCGTCCCTCCTCTGTTGGGTCTTGACCAGTAGAAGTTGCCCTCCTATGATGGGTCTTGACCAGTAGAAGTCCCCCTCCTCCGTTGGGTCTTGACCTGCAGCATTGTCTTATGTTGGGTCTTGGCCAGGAGAAGTTGCCCTCCTATGTTGGGTCTTGACCTGTAGCATTGTCCTATGTTGGGTCTTGGCCAGGAGAAGTCACCCTCCTCTGTTGGGTCTTGACCAGTAGAAGTTGCCCTCCTATGTTGGGTCTTGACCTGTAGAATGTGTCCTATATTGGACCTTTTGATTTGTGAGAGGTTGCCTCATCTCCTCACTGTACAGGTCTTCATGTTCCTCACCAAATTCCATGTAACAAGTTCCTCCCCTTGTGTTTGGCTGTTGGGTCTGAAGAAGTGGCTTGGAGAAGCTACGAGACGTTGTCACCATGACAGCACAAGTCAGCTGAAAGTGACCAACTACTCCTTGATCCACCATGACCTGGATCCATGAGCTTCGCAGACTTACCTCTGAGCAGGGTAAGATGTTTATCTGAATGTAGAGGGTGAGGTTGGTCCCATAGTTCTCCTCAGCCTCACAGATATGCAGTTGTTTTGATGTAACAAAAGGTGCAAATGCTGATATTACCCGGATAATGTAGAAACTGTTACAGCACCGCTGAGAAATGTCACAATAAACTGTGAAAAGGTTGCCTTGTTTGTCCCTTTTATGGCTGGACAATAGTTGTATTTTATATCGCGATCTGCAGCTTTGCCCTCTAGTGGTGGTCAGGGTGTGGAGATCACAGTCAGGTAACACTGCTGAGATAAGAACAATTAGCTGCACCCTCTTAGCAGTGTGTACACTGGGCACCACAACTCCTTTCCCTAATGCAGAGTCCATTCATTTATCTTATCATGGGAGGAGCATGTATGATGGCCAGGCAAGTAGCATTTTCAGGTCAGCAATGTTGTCCTGTTTATTTTCTTTAAGCTGACCATACAGCATACACTCTGATGGTCACGTGTGGGCACAACTATTTTGGAGGAGGAAGGTGGATAAGAAGGTAGGCCCACCCACTTCAGAAGAGGAGGGTGGGCAGATGTTTAGACACACCCACATTGGTAGAGGATGGCCAGACATGTAGGCACACCCATATCAGAAGAAGAGGATGGGGAGACGTGTAAGAACACCCATGTTGGCAGAGGAGGGAGGGGAGACGAGTAGGCACACCCACATGGGCAAAGGAGATATGTAGGCACACCCACATTGGCAGGGGTGGGCGGGGAGACATGTAGGCACACCCACATTGGCAAGGGAGGGCGGGGAGACATGTAAGCACACCCAAATTTGCAGAGGAAGGAGGTGAGACATATAATCACACCCACATTGGTAGGGGAGGGCGGGGAGACATGTAGGCGCACCCACATTGGCAGGGGAGGGCAGGGAGACATGTAGGCACACCCACATTGGCAGAAAAGAGAGAGGAGACATATAGGCACACCCACATTGGCAGGGGAGGGTGGGGAGACATGTAGGCACACCCACATTGGCAGAGGAGGGAGGTGAGATGTGTAGGCACACCCACATTGGCAGAGAAGAGAGGGAAGACATGTAGGCACACCCACATTGTCAGGGGAGGGCGGGGAGACATGTAGGCACACCCAAATTGGCAGGGGAGGCGGGGATGCATGTAGGCACACCCACATTGGCAGAGGAGGGAGGGGAGATATGAAGGCACACCTACATTGGCCGGGGTGGGCAGGAAGACTTGTAGGCACACCGACATTGGCAGGGGAGATGTGTAGGCACACCCACATTGGCAGAGGAGGGAGGGAAGACATGTAAGCACACCCACATTGGCAGAGGAGGGAGGGGAAACATGTAAGCACACCCACATTGGCAGGGGAGGGAGGGGAGACGTGTAGGCACACCCACATTGGCAGAGGAGGGAGGGGAGATGTGTAAGCACACCCACATTGGCAGAGGAGGGGAGAAATGTAAGCACACCCACATTGGCAGAGGAGGGAGGGAAGATGTGTAGGCACACCCACATTGGCAGAGGAGGGAGGGGAGACATGTAAGCACACCCACATTGGCAGAGGAGGGAGGGAAGATGTGTAGGCACACCCACATAGGCAGAGGAGGGAGGGAAGATGTGTAGGCACACCCACATAGGCAGAGGAGGGAGGGAAGATGTGTAGGCACACCCACATTGGCAGAGGAGGGACGGGAGACATGAAAGCACACCCACATTGGCAAGGGAGGGCGGGGAGATGTGTGGGCACACCCAGATTGTCAGGGAGGGGAGATGTGTAAGCACACCCACATTGGCAGGGAGGGGAGATGTGTAGGCACACCCACCTTGGCAGGGGAGGGACGGGAGACATGTAAGCACACCCACATTGGCAGGGGAGGGCGGTGAGACGCGTGGGCACACCCAGATTGGCAGAGGAGTACTCCATGTTCTTCTCTGTTTTTTGCTGAACCACAACAAGCTTTATTGATGCCAGAGGAGGTCAGACAGACATTCTCTCCCCATCAGCTGTGACTTTGCGACTGACGCATTTCACCCAATGGGCTTAATCACAAGAAGGTGTTCCATGTCTGTCTGACCTAATCTCCATCAATAAAGTTTGTTGTGGTTCAACAACAAAAAAAAAACCCAATTGTGCAGCTCGTGCTTTTGAACACAACAGGAGATGGTTGTATCACGCCTACAAATCCTTTTTGGCTCAGGGACAGCTTCTCATTGGCTAAAAACCAGCCCAGTAATAGTGAGTGATGCCCACCTTTTCCAACATCAATAGGGGGCACTGCTGAGCTCCAAGAGGGTGATGAGGAAACACAGCAAATCCCAACCCTTGCTGGAGGATGTCTGTGTATCCCCACCCAGAGCTGCAGAACTTACAAACCAGAAACATTCAGCCAATAACAAGTGCCTAAAGTGGACCTGTCCTCACATACTGTATATTTTCTCTTTCAGTCCCCTGCTAGTACAGTCTACTCCTCCTTCCTGTGGGCAAACTCAGTGTTGAGGGGGCACCTGTGTGGGTGCACTCCCAAGCTGGACTGTGTGCATCTATAGACACACAGTTCGGCTCAGCGATGCCCCCCTACTCACCGGATTTGGCTGACAGCAGCGGGAGCCAATGGGGTGCACTGGTCTGAGTGTCTCCTGTGGGACCGGGATGAGGGGAGAGCGGTTCTGCAGGCAGGACAC
This sequence comes from Pelophylax lessonae, assembly GCF_965119305.1. Classification (NCBI taxonomy): domain Eukaryota; kingdom Metazoa; phylum Chordata; class Amphibia; order Anura; family Ranidae; genus Pelophylax; species Pelophylax lessonae. The sequence continues at coordinate 225,515,075 of NC_138779.1, read as the reverse complement.
AATAATGAAGGGTTCAGGTTTTTATTGGACTGTCTCTGGATGTTGTGACACATAATCACGAAGAATGAAGAGTTCTGAGATTCTACCAAATTAGGGCCTTCACCATAATTACACCATCCCCCACACAATATACAGTCAGGTCTATAAATATTGGGACATGGACACAATTCTAATCTTTTTGGCTCTATACACCACCACAATGGATGTGAAATGAAACAAACAAGATGTGCTTTACCTGCAGACTTTCAGCTTTAATTTGAGGGAATTTACATCCAAATCAGGTGAACGGTGTAGGAATTACAACACTTTGTATATGTGCCTCACACTTTTTAAGGGACTTAAAGTAATGGGACGGATTAACAATCATAAATCAAACTTTCACTTTTTAATACTTGGTTGCAAATCCTTTGCAGTGAATTACAGCCTGAAGTGTGGAACGCATAGACATCACCAGACGCTGGGTTTCATCCCTGGTGATGCTCTGCCAGGCCTCTACTGCAACTGTCTTCAGTTCCTGCTTGTTCTTGGGGCATTTTCCCTTCAGTTTTGTCTTCAGCAAGTGAAATGCATGCTCAATCGGATTCAGGTCAGGTCATTGACTTGGCCATTGCAGAACATTCCACTTCTTTCCCTTAAACTCTTTGGTTTCTTTCGCAGTATGCTTCCGGTCATTGTCCATCTGCACTGTGAAGCGCCGTCCAATGAGTTCTGAAGCATTTGGCTGAATATGAGCCGATAATATTCCCCGAAACACTTCAGAATTCATCCTGCTGCTTTTGTCAGCAGCCACATCATCAATAAATACAAGAGAACCGGTTCCATTGGCAGCCATACATGCCCACGCCATGACACCACCACCACCATGCTTCACTGATGAGGTGGTATGCTTTGTATCATGAGCAGTTCCTTTCCTTCTCCATACTCTTCTCTTCCCATCACTCTGCTACAAGTTGATCTTGGTCTCATCTGTCCATAGGATGTTCCAGAACTGTGAAGGCTTTTTTAGATGTTATTTGGCAAACTCTAATCTGGCCTTCCTGTTTTTGAGGCTCACCAATGGTTTACATCTTGTGGTGAACCCTCTGTATTCACTCTGGTGAAGTCTTCTCTTGATTGTTGACTTTGACACACATACACACCTACCTCCTGGAGAGTGTTCCTGACCTGACACACATACACCTACCTCCTGGAGAGTGTTCCTGATCTGACACACATACACCTACCTCCTGGTGAGTGTTCCTGATCTGACACACATACACCTACCTCCTGGTGAGTGTTCCTGATCTGACACACATACACCTACCTCCTGGAGAGTGTTCTTCATCTGACACACATACACCTACCTCCTGGAGAGTGTTCCTGATCTGACACGCATACACCTACCTCCTGGAGAGTGTTCCTGATCTGACACATACACCTACCTCCTGGAGAGTGTTCCTGACCTGACACACATACACCTACCTCCTGGAGAGTGTTCCTGATCTGACACACATACACCTACCTCCTGGAGAGTGTTCCTGATCTGACACACATACACCTACCTCCTGGAGAGTGTTCCTGATCTGACACGCATACACCTACCTCCTGGAGAGTGTTCCTGATCTGACACATACACCTACCTCCTGGAGAGTGTTCCTGATCTGACACGCATACACCTACCTCCTGGAGAGTGTTCCTGATCTGACACATACACCTACCTCCTGGAGAGTGTTCCTGATCTGACACACATACACCTACCTCCTGGAGAGTGTTCCTGATCTGACACACATACACCTACCTCCTGGAGAGTGTTCCTGATCTGACACACATACACCTACCTCCTGGAGAGTGTTCCTGATCTGACACGCATACACCTACCTCCTGGAGAGTGTTCCTGATCTGACACACATACACCTACCTCCTGAAGAGTGTTCCTGATCTGACACATACACCTACCTCCTGGAGAGTGTTCTTCATCTGACACACATACACCTACCTCCTGGAGAGTGTTCTTCATCTGACACACATACACCTACCTCCTGGAGAGTGTTCCTGATCTGACACACATACACCTACCTCCTGGAGAGTGTTCCTGATCTGACACACATACACCTACCTCCTGGAGAGTGTTCCTGATCTGACACATACACCTACCTCCTGGAGAGTGTTCTTCATCTGACACACATACACCTACCTCCTGGAGAGTGTTCTTCATCTGACACACATACACCTACCTCCTGGAGAGTGTTCCTGATCTGACACATATACACCTACCTCCTGGAGAGTGTTCCTGATCTGACACACATACACCTACCTCCTGGAGAGTGTTCCTGATCTGACACACATACACCTACCTCCTGGTGAGTGTTCCTGATCTGACACACATACACCTACCTCCTGGAGAGTGTTCTTCATCTGACACACATACACCTACCTCCTGGAGAGTGTTCCTGATCTGACACGCATACACCTACCTCCTGGAGAGTGTTCCTGATCTGACACACATACACCTACCTCCTGGAGAGTGTTCCTGATCTGACACACATACACCTACCTCCTGGAGAGTGTTCCTGATCTGACACACATACACCTACCTCCTGGAGAGTGTTCCTGATCTGACACATACACCTACCTCCTGGAGAGTGTTCCTGATCTGACACGCATACACCTACCTCCTGGAGAGTGTTCCTGATCTGACACACATACACCTACCTCCTGAAGAGTGTTCCTGATCTGACACATACACCTACCTCCTGGAGAGTGTTCTTCATCTGACACACATACACCTACCTCCTGGAGAGTGTTCTTCATCTGACACACATACACCTACCTCCTGGAGAGTGTTCCTGATCTGACACACATACACCTACCTCCTGGAGAGTGTTCCTGATCTGACACACATACACCTACCTCCTGGGGAGTGTTCCTGACCTGACACACATACACCTACCTCCTGGAGAGTGTTCTTGATCTGACACACATACACCTACCTCCTGGAGAGTGTTCTTCATCTGACACACATACACCTACCTCCTGGAGAGTGTTCCTGATCTGACACACATACACCTACCTCCTGGAGAGTGTTCCTGATCTGACACATACACCTACCTCCTGGAGAGTGTTCTTCATCTGACACACATACACCTACCTCCTGGAGAGTGTTCTTCATCTGACACACATACACCTACCTCCTGGAGAGTGTTCCTGATCTGACACATATACACCTACCTCCTGGAGGGTGTTCCTGATCTGACACACATACACCTACCTCCTGGAGAGTGTTCCTGATCTGACACACATACACCTACCTCCTGGAGAGTGTTCTTCATCTGACACATACACCTACCTCCTGGAGAGTGTTCTTCATCTGACACACATACACCTACCTCCTGGAGAGTGTTCTTCATCTGACACACATACACCTACCTCCTGGAGAGTGTTCCTGATCTGACACATATACACCTACCTCCTGGAGAGTGTTCCTGATCTGACACACATACACCTACCTCCTGGAGAGTGTTCTTGATCTGACACACATACACCTACCTCCTGGAGAGTGTTCTTGATCTGACACACATACACCTACCTCCTGGAGAGTGTTCCTGATCTGACACACATACACCTACCTCCTGGAGAGTGTTCCTGATCTGACACACATACACCTACCTCCTGGAGAGTGTTCTTCATCTGACACACATACACCTACCTCCTGGAGAGTGTTCTTGATCTGACACACATACACCTACCTCCTGGAGAGTGTTCTTGATCTGACACACATACACCTACCTCCTGGAGAGTGATCCTGACCTGACACACATACACCTACCTCCTGGAGAGTGTTCCTGATCTGACACACATACACCTACCTCCTGGAGAGTGTTCCTGATCTGACACACATACACCTACCTCCTGGAGAGTGTTCTTCATCTGACACACATACACCTACCTCCTGGAGAGTGTTCCTGATCTGACACACATACACCTACCTCCTGGAGAGGGTTCCTGATCTGACACACACACACCTACCTCCTGGAGAGTGTTCCTGATCTGACACACATACACCTACCTCCTGGAGAGTGTTCCTGATCTGACACACATACACCTACCTCCTGGAGAGTGTTCTTCATCTGACACACATACACCTACCTCCTGGAGAGTGTTCCTGATCTGACACACATACACCTACCTCCTGTAGAGTGTTCTTGATCTGACACACATACACCTACCTCCTGGAGAGTGTTCCTGATCTGACACACATACACCTACCTCCTGGAGAGTGTTCTTGATCTGACACACATACACCTACCTCCTGGAGAGTGTTCCTGATCTGACACACATACACCTACCTCCTGGAGAGCGTTCTTGATCTGACACACATACACCTACCTCCTGGAGAGTGTTCTTGATCTGACACACATACACCTACCTCCTGGAGAGTGTTCTTGATCTGACACACATACACCTACCTCCTGGAGAGTGTTCCTGATCTGACACACATACACCTACCTCCTGGAGAGTGTTCTTGATCTGACACACATACACCTACCTCTTGGAGAGTGTTCCTGATCTGACACACATACACCTACCTCCTGGAGAGTGTTCCTGATCTGACACACATACACCTACCTCCTGGAGAGTGTTCTTCATCTGACACACATACACCTACCTCCTGGAGAGTGTTCCTGATCTGACACACATACACCTACCTCCTGGAGAGTGTTCTTGATCTGACACACATACACCTACCTCCTGGAGAGTGTTCCTGATCTGGCACACATACACCTACCTCCTGGAGAGGGTTCCTGATCTGACACACATACACCTACCTCCTGGAGAGTGTTCCTGATCTGACACACATACACCTACCTCCTGGAGAGCGTTCTTGATCTGACACGCATACACCTACCTCCTGGAGAGTGTTCTAGATCTGACACACATACACCTACCTCCTGGAGAGTGTTCCTGATTTGACACACATACACCTACCTCCTGGAGAGTGTTCTTCATCTGACACATACACCTACCTCCTGGAGAGTGTTCCTGATCTGGCACACATACACCTACCTCCTGGAGAGTGATCCTGATCTGACACACATACACCTACCTCCTGGAGAGTGTTCCTGATCTGATACACATACACCTACCTCCTGGAGAGCGTTCTTGATCTGACACACATACACCTACCTCCTGGAGAGTGTTCCTGATCTGACACGCATACACCTACCTCCTGGAGAGTGTTCTAGATCTGACACACATACACCTACCTCCTGGAGAGTGTTCCTGATTTGACACACATACACCTACCTCCTGGAGAGTGTTCCTGATCTGACACACATACACCTACCTCCTGGAGAGTGTTCTTGATCTGGCACACATACACCTACCTCCTGGAGAGTGTTCCTGATCTGACACACATACACCTACCTCCTGGAGAGTGTTCTTCATCTGACACATACACCTACCTCCTGGAGAGTGTTCTTGATCTGGCACACATACACTTACCTCCTGGAGAGTGTTCTTCATCTGACACACATACACCTACCTCCTGGAGAGTGTTCCTGATCTGGCACACATACACTTACCTCCTGGAGAGTGTTCTTGATTTGACACACATACACCTACCTCCTGGAGAGTGTTCCTGATCTGACACACATACACCTACCTCCTGGAGAGTGTTCTTCATCTGACACACATACACCTACCTCCTGGAGAGTGTTCCTGATCTGACACACATACACCTACCTCCTGGAGAGTGTTCTTGATCTGGCCAACTGTTGTGAAGGGCGTTTTCTTCACCAGGGAAAGAATTCTTCGGTCATCCACCACAGTTGTTTTCCGTGGTCTTCCGGGTCTTTTGGTGTTGCTGAGCTCACCGGGGCGTTCTTTCTTTTTAAGGATGTTCCAAACAGTTGATTTGGCCACACCTAATGTTTTTGCTATCTCTCTGATGGGTTTGTTTTGTTTTTTCAGCCTAATGATGGCTTGCTGCACTGATAGTGACAGCTCTTTGGATCTCATATTGAGAGTTGACAGCAACAGATTCCAAATGCAAATAGCACACTTGAAATGAACTCTGGACCTTTTATCTTGTAAATGGGATAATGAGGGAATAACACACACCTGGCCATGGAACAGCTGAGCAGCCAATTGTCCCATTACTTTTGGTCCCTTAAAAAGTGGGAGGCACATATACAAACTGTTGTAATTCCTACACCGTTCACCTGATTTGGATGTAAATACCCTCAAATTAAAGCTGAAAGTCTGCAGTTAAAGCACATCTTGTTTGTTTCATTTCATATCCATTGTGGTGGTGTATAGAGCCAAAAAGATTAGAATTGTGTCCATGTCCCAATATTTATGGACCTGACTTAAATACACGCAGACCTAAATAATCAGATACAGATTTATTAGAGTCGTGTCCCTGGGACAGCCGAGAACTGACGAACCCTCAGAGGGGCGGATTGGTTCCAGGTTTGGACTTGCTTGGAATCTCCTGAATGTTTAGTCTCATTGTTGGAGGATTTGTGTTGCTGGCACAGTGAATAAGAGCACCCAAAAGTGTTGGGTTGTATAAAAGCTTTTAATAAAAGTACAACAAAAATAAATCAGCCATGACTCAGACATGAAAACAAGTAAAAGCACAGAGCTGGGGGGGGGGGGGGGGGGGAGGAGCTGATACTGACACTTTTTGTCTGGTCTCCCATGGTGGAGGAGCTGGGATGGGAGCACACCATGTCTGGTCATCCTAGGTGGAGCAGTCAGGAAGGGAGGGCACCATGTCTGGTCATCCATGGTGAAGGAGCTGGGATGGGAGCACACCATGTCTGGTCATACTAGGTGGAGCAGTCAGGAAGGTAGGGCACCATGTCTGGTCATCCATGGTGAAGGAGCTGGGATGGGAGCACACCATGTCCGGTCATCCATGGTGGAGGAGCTGGAATGGGAGCACACCATGTTTGGTCATCCATTGTAGAGGATTTGGGATGGGAGAGCACCATGTCTGGTCATTCATGGTGGAGGATTTGGGTTTGGAGAGCCTATCTGGTCATCCATGGTGGAGCTGGGATGGAAGCACACCATGTCTGGTCATTCATAGTGGCGGAGCTGGGATGGGAGCACACCATGTCTGGTCATCCATGGTGGAGGAGCTGGGATGGGAGCACACCATGTCTGGTCATCCATGGTGGAGGAGCTGGGATGGGAGTGCACCATGTCTGGTCATCCATGGTAGAGGATTTGGGATGATAACACACCATGTCTGCTCATCCATGGTGAAGGAGCTGGGGTTGAAGTGCACCATGTCTGGTCATCCATGGTGGAGGAGCTGGGGTTGAAGTGCACCATGTCCGGTCATCCATGGTGGAGGAGCTGGGATGGGAGCGGGCCATGTCCGGTCATCAGTGTGCGTTCTATTTCCCGGACGTCTGCATCTGTTTACAGAAGGCTTCAAACTGCTGCTGCTCCAACTCGGTCATCACCTTGTTCAGGGCGTAGATCTGAAATAAAGAGAACCGGTTATTTCCATGGTTGTGCCGTCCGGTCAGCATCATGCCGCAGCAGTACATATAATTACAGATAAAGCAGAGGTGATCAGAAGGGAAATCTATGAGAGAGATGAGAATTGGAGAGGAAGATTTATATTAGTGCCCCTCCCCCAGCCTGGTATGGAGATAGCAGAGTACGGAGGTGAGCAGAGTACGGAGGTGCGCACCTAAAATTAGGACGACTCGCACTATTTATACCTCACAATTCTGAACATTTTACTATTTGGAAGAGAAGAAGATTGCCGCCCGCGGCGGTCCAATAAACGTCTGGCGGGGCGAGGATCTCGGCTTCTGTACCAGGAGGAAACTTTCTACCTCAACGCCTCCAGTAAGGATCTCACGTCACACATTGGGGCCTGGCCGCCATCTTCTCCACCACTTCCTGCTGAATACAAATACAAAGCGGTGGACGGGCGCCAAGTAAACCACAATGTGGGCACAGCCTCACCCATCCCCCCCTCCAGCATGAATTGTGATCCTCATGTCTGACGGAAGGGGCTCACCACACAAAATAAATGTTCTGCTGTAAGAACTCGGTGAGAGACTCTTCTCCGCACCGAACGTCACATTCCCGGTACCTCCAACGCAGCTAAACGGAGCCATGAATAAGGAGGACACCCCATCCCCCATTCCCGGAGTTTATTAAAAGATAAGACCTGCGAGATGAAAACTCTCCACAGCCAGCAACAACCAATCAGATCCTTTGACTCTCCCATCAGCATCAGTGAAATCTGGGCTCTGATTGGCTGCTGCAGACCAGTTCCCAAGGCTGCCCTATAATGATGGCGCTCCGGGGCCCGGTGTGGGTGGAGTATTGGGGTCTTCACATAGACAGGTCAGCCAGTAGGAAGTCCACACTGCAGGGAAGAACAACTTCAATACGTAATACTTCCACAACTTTATTAGGATCAAGTGGACAGAGACACTCCCCAGACTGTCACTGACGCATTTCACCCCTTAGTAGGTTAATCAATATACTGTAGAATTGGGCCCCACTAGAGGGCGAAACGCGTCAAATGTGGACAGTGTCACTGATCCCCGAGTATCTCTATAATCAGATCTGGGTGGATTACTATGGAGTGAGTCGGGGGGGGGGCTGCTTTGGTCAGAGTACTATGGGGGGGGGGTGTTGTGCTGTTGGTGTCGGTATCACTGATCCCTGAGTATCTCTACAGTCATATCTGGGTGGAGTACTATGGGGGGGGGGGTACTCCTGTGGTCAGAGTACTATGGGGGGGGGGGGGGTGTACTGTTGCCCTCTGTGTCACTAATCCCAGAGTATCTCTACAATCAGATATGGATGGAGTACTATGGGGGGGGGGAGGGGTACTCCTTTGGTCAGAGTACTATGGGGGGTGGGGAGGGTCGTACTGTTGCCCTCTGTGTCACTGATCCCCAAGTATCTCTACAGTCAGATCTGGGTGGATTACTATGAGGGGGGGGTACTGCTGTGGTCAGAGTACTATGGGGGGGGGGTGTACTGTTGCCCTCTGTGTCACTGATCCCAGAGTATCTCTACAATCAGATCTGGGTGGATTACTATGGGGGGGGGGGGGTACTCCTGTGGTCAGAGTATTATGGGGGGGGAGGGGGTTGTACTATTGCCCTCTGTGTCACTGATCCCTGAGTATCTCTACAATGAGATCTGGGTGGAGTACTATGAGGGGGGGGGGGTGTATCTGGGTGGCGTATATAATAAGATCAGCCAGAAAAACGAGATGGATGAGAAGGAGGGAGGGAGGGGGGGGGAGCAAAGGCTGCTGGGATTTTTCTGCCCTGGGGGGGAAATAGTTTGGAGGATTCTCACACCCAGATCTTGTTACCCGGCCTCTCTGGAATACAATACATGTATGCAGTATGTGTCATGTGTCCTGGGAGGGGTATACATTATATACACCCAAACACACAACTGTCACACTCGGGGGGGGGGGGGACAGTATATAGACACACACAACTGTTACACTCGGGGGGTGGAGGGTGTACATTATATATACACAAACACACAACTGTCACTTGGGGGATTATAACTGTAGGGGGGGGGGTACATTATATATAACTGTCACACTTGGGGGGGATACATTGTATATAACTGTCACACTCGGGGGGGGGGGACATTATATAGACACACACAACAGGGGGGTGGAGGGTGTACATTATATATACAAACACACAACTGTCACTCGGGGGGTATACATTATATACAACTGTCACATTCGGGGAGGGGGGTATACAATATATCTAACTGTCACACCCGGGGGGATACATTATATATATATATATATATATATATATATATATATATATATATATATATATATAAACTGTCACACTCGGGAAGGATACATTATATATAAATGTCACACTCGGGGGGGGGGATACATTATATATAACTGTCACACTCGGGGGGGGGGGGGATACATTATATATAACTGTCACACTCGGGGGGGGGGGGGATACATTATATATAACTGTCACACTCGGGGGGGGATACATTATATATAACTGTCACACTCGGGGGGGATACATTATATATAACTGTCACACTCGGGGGGGATACATTATATATAACTGTCACACTCAAGGGGGGATACATTATATATAACTGTCACACTCAAGGGGGATACATTATATATAACTGTCACACTCGGGGGGGATACATTATATATAACTGTCACACCCGGGGGGATACATTATATATATATATATATATATATATATATATATATATATATATATATATATATATATATATATATATATATATATATATATATATATATATATATAAACTGTCACACTCGGGAAGGATACATTATATATAAATGTCACACTCGGGGGGGGGGGGGATACATTATATATAACTGTCACACTCGGGGGGGGGGGGGATACATTATATATAACTGTCACACTCGGGAGGGATACATTATATATAACTGTCACACTCGGGGGGGGGGGGGGATACATTATATATAACTGTCACACTCGGGGGGGATACATTATATATAACTGTCACACTCGGGGGGGATACATTATATATAACTGTCACACTCGGGGGGGATACATTATATATAACTGTCACACTCAAGGGGGATACATTATATATAACTGTCACACTCGGGGGGGATACATTATATATAACTGTCACACTCAAGGGGGATACATTATATATAACTGTCACACTCGGGGGGGGATACATTATATATAACTGTCATACTCAAGGGGTAATATCGGCTGCACATGTCGGAGAAGTCTATTTATATCGCAGACCGCATCTATTTATAACATTGAGCAGAGGGGGGAGGGGGGCAGTTTCTTGTCATGGCACTAGGTAATCTGTTGCTCATAGCAACCAGCCAGGGTCCCGGTATTACAGGCTGCAGCGCTATGGGAGGTCCTCCCACCCTCCACTACTGAGCGATCTCTCCGGGTTCAGGTGACGCCACAATGGTCACCCCCAACAAAAACAATGGGCAACAGAGTGGTGAAGGGGTGATGGGGGGGGGGGGAGGGGATACTCACACTGGATGCAATCTTTATAATACAGCAACCCCCCCAAATCTAAACATGTGAACCAACATCTGGAGGAGTTCTTTACAGTCGAGGGGAGAGGGGAACTTTACAGTCGAGGGGAGAGTGGAACTTTACAGTCGGGGGAAAGAGGTTCTTTACAGTCGAGGGGAAAGGGAAACTTTACAGTCGGGGAAAGAGGGGTTCTTTACAGTCAAGGGAAGAGGGGAACTTTACAGTCGGGGGAAGAGGGAAACTTTACAGTTGGGGGAAAAGGGGAATTCTGCAGTCGAGGGAAAGAGGGGTTCTTTACATTTGAGGGGTTCTTTACAGTCGAGGAGAGAGGGGTTCTTTACAGTCGAGGAAAGAGGGGTTCTTTACAGTCAGGGGAGAAGAGGGGTTCTTTACAGTCAGGGGGGAAGAGGGGTTCTTTACAGTCAGGGGGGGAAGAGGGGTTCTTTACAGTCGAGGGAAAAGGGGAACTCTTCAGTCGAGGGAAAGAGGGGTTCTTTACATTTGAGGGGTTCTTTACAGTTGAGGGGAGAGGGGTTCTTTACAGTGGGGGGGAGAAGAGGGGTTCTTTACAGTCGAGAGAAGAGGGGTTCTTTCCAGTCAGAGGCCCAAATCACCACCCCGGAAGAAGTGACCGGTAGACTCTGACCACCTGCAGCTCATTAATTTCTATGCAATGCGCGATTGCCAAAAAAGAGTTAAAGTTCCAGCAGAATGAGGATGTGGAACGGGGAGGGGGGGGGACGGATGGGACTGGTGGGACGGATGGGACGGCGTGCTGTCTTTGCCGCAGATCGAGAAAAGTGCAGCAAGCAACATCACATAATAAGAAAGAGAAGCATTATATAAGCGGGATGGGATGAGCAGAGCCATGGAGGGTGCAGAGGACAGGGTGGTGTACAGCTGATGCAGAACTGGGAGGGGGAGGGACGGGGATTCTCCCTCTAGCTGGGCGGGTCACACAATTTGGAAGGAATGTTTTGGGAAGGCTCTTCTATTGGCTGCCCTCCCTTCATGTGTCAGGGTGGAGCTGAGCTCTGACTCAACAATTCCTCCCTACTGAGGCTGAGGAGGACGAGACCGGCTCTGCACCAGACACCAAGCCTGCTCCTCGGCACAGGACCCCACAGCCTGGTCCCTGCACAGGACCCCCACAGACTGCTCCTCAGCACAGGACCCCCACAATCTGCTCCTCGGCACAGGACCCCCACAGTCTGCTCCTCGGCACAGGACCCCACAGCCTGGTCCCTGCACAGGACCCCCACAGACTGCTCCTCGGCACAGGACCCCCACAGTCTGCTCCTCGGCACAGGACCCCCACAGTCTGCTCCTCGGCACAGGACCCCCACAGCCTGGTCCCTGCACAGGACTCCCACAGACTGCTCCTCTGCACAGGACCATCACAGACTGCTCCTCGGCACAGGACCCCCACAGTCTGCTCCTCTGCACAGGAACCCCCACAGCCTGCTCCTCTGCACAGGAACCCCCACAGCCTGGTCCTCTGCACAGGAACCCCATAGACTGCTTCTCTACCCAGGACCCCCACAGCCTGCTCCTCTGCACAGGACCCCACAGCCTGCTCCTCTGCCCAGGACCCCCACAGCCTGCTCCTCTGCACAGGACCCCAAAAGCCTGCTCCTCTGCCCAGGACTCCCACAGCCTGGTCCCTGCTCCTCAAAGCCTAGTCCTCCTGCACATCAGAGAAGATGTTTCTGCTGAACAGTTTGAAATCTGGAGGAGGAGGAGGTGGAGGAGGAATTGGTAATGTCCTACAAGGGGCCATCAGCGGCCTGGCGGGTTCAGGACAAGGTGGTGGTGGTGGCGGAGTCGGTAACATCCTAGGAACCCTCAGTGGCCTGGCAGGATCTGGTCAAAGCAGAAGTGCTGGAGGTCAAGGTGGGGGTGGCGGTGGCGGTGGTGGCGGCGGTGTTGGTAACATCTTAGGAACCATCAGTGGTCTGGCAGGTTCTGGACAAGCAGGAGGTGCCGGCAAGTTCCTAAAGGGGGCTATTGACACTCTAAGTGGTGGGGGAGGACAGGGTGGAGGAGCCGGGGCGCTCTTTGCTGGAACCCCCGGGGCAGGCGGTGGCCAGGGAGGGAACATCCTTGGGGGAATTCTTGGACTTATCGGCAATGCCATTGCAAACTACAGGCCAGAGCCTCCCCCGCCTCCATCTGCCAATGTTTTCCAACAAGAAGCCAACGAGAACGATGAGCAGCGGCAGTTCCGTCGCCTCTTCCGGCAGTTGGCCGGGGAGGACATGGAGGTGGACCCCGCAGAACTCCAGAATGTCCTGAACAAGGTTGTGGCCAAGCACCAGGACCTGAAGACCGACGGCTTCAGCATCGACACGTGCCGCAGTATGGTGGCCGTCATGGACAGCGACGGCACCGGCAAGCTGGGCTTCGAGGAGTTCAAATATCTCTGGAACAACATCAAGAAGTGGCAATGCATCTACAAAGAGTTCGACACGGAGAAGACCGGCTACATCCCCGCCGCGTCCATGGCCGCCGCCGTGCAGGCCGCCGGCTTCCAGCTCAACGAACAACTTCACCAGCTGCTCGTCCGCCGCTACGCCGACGACAAGGGCAACGTCAACTTTGACAGCTTCATCAGCAGCCTGGTGCGCATGGATTGCATGTTCCGGGCCTTCAAAGCCCTGGACCGGGAGGGCAACGGCGAGATCCAGGTCCGGCTCCCTGATTGGCTGAAGATGACCATCTACTCCTAAAGCCACTCGGAGGGATAATCTCAGCACGGTGAGGGGCCACTGGCATCGCCTTTCCTTCTGTAAGCAGAACCCCCCCAATCTCTTTGTTATTACCCCCCCCCCCCCCCAATAAAGGCAGAATGTAGAAATATGAGTGGACTCCGCATTCATTCCCGGCTTTACCTAAACCCCGGCGCCACTAATTAACCCCTGCAGTGCTGAGGCTGGCTGTGCGCTCTGGCAGAGATACATGTATGACTCATACCGCGGGCATCTCAGGAACTGCACACGCCTGACAACCCCCCCGGCACCGTGCCGCTCCCCTCAGCACTGGAGGGGTTAATAGACACCAGGGAGCAGTGCAAGGGGGACTAAAGGGTTAATGTGTGGTCACCATGACTACAGACCCCGTTTGGTCGCTATGGGTTACTGCACCCATCATGGGGCTTTCTGTCTAAAGGGATCCTGTCTAGTGCATCAGCGGGAAGAGATAGCAGGGATCACAGAGTGAGTACATTTCCCCCCCCCTAATACTCCACCACCCCCCAATACTCCACCACCCCCCCAATACTCCACCACCCCCCCAATACTTCACCCCCAATACACCACCCAATACTCCACCCCCCCAATACTTCACCCCCAATACTCCACCCCCCCAATACTTCACCCCCAATACTCCGCCACCCCAATACTTCACCCCCCCAATACCATCCTCCAATACTCCACCCTCCCCAAATCCTTCACCCCCCAATACTCCACCCGCCAATACTTCACCCCCAATACTCCACCCCCCCCAATACCATCCCCCAATATTCCGCCACCCCCCAATACTTCACCCCCAATTCTCCACCCCCCCAATACTCCACCCCCCAATACTTCACCCCCAATACTCCACCCCCCCAATACCATCCCCCAATATTCCGCCACCCCCCAATACTTCACCCCCCCAATACTTCACCCCCCCAATACTTCACCCTCCCCAATACTCCACCCTCCCCAATACTCCACCCAATACTCCACCCCCCCCCCCAATACTTCACCCCCAATACTCCACCCGCCAATACTTCACCCAATACTCCACCCCCCCCAATACTCCACCCCCCCAATACTCCACCCCCCCCAATACTCCGCCACCCCCAATACCTCACCCCCCAATACCATCCTCCAATACTCCACCCTCCCCAAATCCTTCACCCCCCAATACTCCACCCGCCAATACTTCACCCCCAATACTCCACCCCCCAATACCATCCCCCAATATTCCGCCACCCCCCAATACTTCACCCCCAATTCTCCACCCCCCCAATACTCCACCCCCCAATACTTCACCCCCCCAATACTTCACCCCCCCAATACTTCACCCTCCCCAATACTTCACCCTCCCCAATACTCCACCCAATACTCCACCCCCCCCCCCAATACTTCACCCCCAATACTCCACCCGCCAATACTTCACCCAATACTCCACCCCCCCCAATACTCCACCCCCCCCCAATACTCCGCCACCCCCAATACCTCACCCCCCAATACCATCCTCCAATACTCCACCCTCCCCAAATCCTTCACCCCCCAATACTCCACCCGCCAATACTTCACCCCCAATACTCCACCCCCCCCCCAATACCATCCCCCAATATTCCGCCATCCCCCAATTCTCCACCCCCCCAATACTCCACCCGCCAATACTTCACCCCAATGCCACCCCCCAATACTCCACCACCCCCCCCAATACTTCACCCCAATACTCCACCCCCTCAATACTTCACCACCCCCCTCAATACTTCACAACCCCCCAATACTACAATACCTACCCATACTCCCCCCCCCCCATACTTCACCACCCAATACTCCACCACCCCCCGATACCACCCATCAATACTCCACCACCACCCCCCAATACTTCACCCCCAATAATTCACCCCAATACTCCACCACCCCCCAATACTCCACCCCCACCCCAATACTCCACCACCCCCCAATATTCCACCACCCCCCCCCCCCCCCACAATATACAGGGAGCAGCAGTGCATTGTAGGATGTGGTGGGGATAAATTATCAATATAGAGAGTTGATTGGTAATAGTTGGATGCTGCATGAAGCGGGGGAGGGGGGTTCGGTACGTCATCTTGTGGTGCCGGGGGAGGGGTGCCATTCATAGAGAAGATGAAGGTTTCCCTTCCCCCACTACAGATCACTGGAGGAGTTGTGTAGTAGCGGTGTAGTAGAGTAGTAGTTAGAGGGATTGTATCCAATCACAGGACACGGTTGGGGGGGATTGTATCCAATCACAGGACACGGTTGGGGGAGGGATTGTATCCAATCACAGGACACAGTTAGGGGAGGGATTGTATCCAATCACAGGACACGGTTGGGGGAGGGATTGTATCCAATCACAGGACACGGTTGGGGGGGGGGGGGGTTGTATCCAATCACAGGACACGGTTGGGGGGGGAGGGATTGTATCCAATCACAGGACACGGTTGGGGGGGGAGGGATTGTATCCAATCACAGGACACGGTTGGGGGAGGGGGATTGTATCCAATCACAGGACACGGTTGGGGGGGGGAGGATTGTATCCAATCACAGGACACAGTTGGGGGGGGAGGGATTGTATCCAATCACAGGACACAGTTGGGGGGGGAGGGATTGTATCCAATCACAGGACACGGTTGGGGGGGGAGGGATTGTATCCAATCACAGGACACGGTTGGGGGGGATTGTATCCAATCACAGGACACGGTTGGGGGGGGGATTGTATCCAATCACAGGACACGGTTGGGGGGGGGGATTGTATCCAATCACAGGACACGGTTGGGGGGGATTGTATCCAATCACAGGACACGGTTGGGGGGGATTGTATCCAATCACAGGACACGGTTGGGGGGGATTGTATCCAATCACAGGACACGGTTGGAGGGGATTGTATCCAATCACAGGACACGGTTGGGGGAGGGATTGTATCCAATCACAGGACACGGTTGGAGGGGATTGTATCCAATCACAGGACACGGTTGGGGGGGGGGGGGATTGTATCCAATCACAGGACACGGTTGGGGGGGAGGGATTGTATCCAATCACAGGACACAGTTGGAGGGGATTGTATCCAATCACAGGACACGGTTGGAGGGGATTGTATCCAATCACAGGACACGGTTGGGGGGGAGGGATTGTATCCAATCACAGGACACGGTTGGGGGGGATTGTATCCAATCACAGGACACGGTTGGGGGGGATTGTATCCAATCACAGGACACGGTTGGGGGGGATTGTATCCAATCACAGGACACGGTTGGGGGGGATTGTATCCAATCACAGGACACGGTTGGGGGGGATTGTATCCAATCACAGGACACGGTTGGGAGGGATTGTATCCAATCACAGGACACGGTTGGGGGAGGGATTGTATCCAATCACAGGACACGGTTGGGGGGGGGGATTGTATCCAATCACAGGACACGGTTGGGGGAGGGATTGTATCCAATCACAGGACACGGTTGGGGGAGGGATTGTATCCAATCACAGGACACGGTTGGGGGAGGGGATTGTATCCAATCACAGGACACGGTTGGGGGAGGGGATTGTATCCAATCACAGGACACGGTTGGGGGAGGGGATTGTATCCAATCACAGGACACGGTTGGGGGGGGGGGGGGATTGTATCCAATCACAGGACACGGTTGGGGGGAGGGATTGTATCTAATCACAGGACACGGTTGGGGGAGGGGATTGTATCCAATCACAGGACACGGTTGGAGGGGATTGTATCCAATCACAGGACACGGTTGGGGGGGATTGTATCCAATCACAGGACACGGTTGGAGGGATTGTATCCAATCACAGGACACGGTTGGGGGAGGGGATTGTATCCAATCACAGGACACGGTTGGGGGGGATTGTATCCAATCACAGGACACGGTTGGGGGGGATTGTATCCAATCACAGGACACGGTTGGAGGGATTGTATCCAATCACAGGACACGGTTGGGGGGAGGGGGGATTGTATCCAATCACAGGACACGGTTGGGGGAGGGGATTGTATCCAATCACAGGACACGGTTGGGGGAGGGATTGTATCCAATCACAGGACACGGTTGGAGGGATTGTATCCAATCACAGGACACGGTTGGGGGGAGGACTGTATCCAATCACAGGACACGGTTGGGGGAGGGGATTGTATCCAATCACAGGACACAGTTGGAGGGGGGGGATTGTATCCAATCACAGGACACGGTTGGGGGAGGGGATTGTATCCAATCACAGGACACGGTTGGGGGGGGGGATTGTATCCAATCACAGGACACGGTTGGAGGGATTGTATCCAATCACAGGACACGGTTGGAGGGGATTGTATCCAATCACAGGACACGGTTGGGGGGGGGATTGTATCCAATCACAAGACACGGTTGGGGGAGGGATTGTATCCAATCACAGGACACGGTTGGGGGGGATTGTATCCAATCACAGGACACGGTTGGGGGAGATTGTATCCAATCACAGGACACGGTTGGGGGGGATTGTATCAGCGGCTGCCTTCTCCACACACAGAGAGATCATTCCTGGGGAATACAGACACTCCATCCAACCAGTCACCCCCCCCCCCCACCGCATACTCCACCTACTTCCTCTCACTTCCTGTCCTGGTGACCCCCTATTCCTCTCACTTCCTGTCCTGGTGACCCCCTATTCCTCTCACTTCCTGTCTGGTTACACCCTATTCCTCCCACTTCCTGTCCTAGTGACCCCCTATTTCTCCCACTTCCTGTCCTAGTGACCCCCTATTCCTCTCACTTCCTGTCCTGGTGACCCCCTATTCCTCTCACTTCCTGTCCTAGTGACCCCCTATTCCTCTCACTTCCTGTCCTAGTGACCCCCTATTCCTCCCACTTCCTGTCCTAGTGACCCCCTATTCCTCCCACTTCCTGTCCTAGTGACCCCCTATTCCTCCCACTTCCTGTCCTAGTGACCCCCTATTCCTCCCACTTCCTGTCCTAGTGACCCCCTATTCCTCCCACTTCCTGTCCTAGTGACCCCCTATTCCTCTCACTTCCTGTCCTAGTGACCCCCTATTCCTCTCACTTCCTGTCCTGGTGACCCCTCTATTCCACCAACTTCCTGTCTTGGTGACCCCTTATTCCTCCCACTTCCTGTCCTGGTGACCCCCTATTCCTCCCACTTCCTGTCCGGGTGACCCTCTATTCCTCCAACTTCCTGTCTTGGTGACCCCTTATTCCTCCCACTTCCTGTCCTGGTGACCCCCTATTCCTCCCACTTCCTGTCCTGGTAACCCCCCTATTCCTCCCACTTCCTGTCCGGGAGACCCCCTATTCCTCCATCTTCCTGTCCTGGTAAACCCCTACTCCTCCAACTTCCTGTCCCGGTGACCCCCTACTCCTCCCACTTCCTGTCCTGGTGACCCCCTATTTCTCTCAATTCCTGTCCAGGAGACCCCCTATTCCTCCAACTTCCTGTCCCGGTGACCCCCTATTCCTCCCACTTCCTGTCCTGGTGACCCCCCTATTCCTCTCACTTCCTGTCCTGGTGACCCCCCTATTCCTCCCACTTCCTGTCCTGGTAACTCCCCTACTCCTCCCACTTCCTGTAATGATGACCTCCTATTCCTCCCACTTCCTGTCCTGCGTGACCCCCTATTCCTCCCACATCCTGTCCTGGTGACCCCCTATTCCTCTCACTTCCTGTCTGGTTACACCCTATTCCTCCCACTTCCTGTCCTAGTGACCCCCTATTTCTCCCACTTCCTGTCCTAGTGACCCCCTATTCCTCTCACTTCCTGTCCTGGTGACCCCCTATTCCTCCCACTTCCTGTCCTAGTGACCCCCTATTCCTCCCACTTCCTGTCCTAGTGACCCCCTATTCCTCCCACTTCCTGTCCTAGTGACCCCCTATTCCTCTCACTTCCTGTCCTAGTGACCCCCTATTCCTCTCACTTCCTGTCCTAGTGACCCCCTATTCCTCCCACTTCCTGTCCTAGTGACCCCCTATTCCTCCCACTTCCTGTCCTAGTGACCCCCTATTCCTCCCACTTCCTGTCCTAGTGACCCCCTATTCCTCTCACTTCCTGTCCTAGTGACCCCCTATTCCTCTCACTTCCTGTCCTGGTGACCCCTCTATTCCACCAACTTCCTGTCTTGGTGACCCCTTATTCCTCCCACTTCCTGTCCTGGTGACCCCCTATTCCTCCCACTTCCTGTCCGGGTGACCCTCTATTCCTCCAACTTCCTGTCTTGGTGACCCCTTATTCCTCCCACTTCCTGTCCTGGTGACCCCCTATTCCTCCCACTTCCTGTCCTGGTAACCCCCCTATTCCTCCCACTTCCTGTCCGGGAGACCCCCTATTCCTCCATCTTCCTGTCCTGGTAAACCCCTACTCCTCCCACTTCCTGTCCTGGTGACCCCCTATTTCTCTCAATTCCTGTCCAGGAGACCCCCTATTCCTCCAACTTCCTGTCCCGGTGACCCCCTATTCCTCCCACTTCCTGTCCTGGTGACCCCCCTATTCCTCTCACTTCCTGTCCTGGTGACCCCCCTATTCCTCCCACTTCCTGTCCTGGTAACTCCCCTACTCCTCCCACTTCCTGTAATGATGACCTCCTATTCCTCCCACTTCCTGTCCTGCGTGACCCCCTATTCCTCCCACATCCTGTCCTGGTGACCCCCCTATTCCTCCCACGTCCTGTCCTGGTAACCTCTAATCCTCCCACTTCCTTTCCTGCGTGACCCCCTTTTCCTCCCACTGCCTGTCCCGGTGACCCCTTATTCCTCTCACTTCCTGTCCCGGTGACCCCCTTTTCCTCTCACTTCCTGTCCCGGTGACCCCCTATTCCTCTCACTTCTTGTCCTGGTGACCCCCCTATTCCTCCCACTTCCTGTCCTGGTGAGCCCCCTATTCCTCCCACGTCCTGTCCCGGTGACCCCCTTTTCCTCTCACTTCCTGTCCCGGTGACCCCCTATTCCTCTCACTTCTTGTCCTGGTGACCCCCCTATTCCTCCCACTTCCTGTCCTGGTGAGCCCCCTATTCCTCTCACTTCCTGTCCCGGTGACCCCCTATTCCTCCAACTTCCTGTCCCGGTGACCCCCTACTCCTCCCACTTCCTGTCCTGGTGACCCCCTATTTCTCTCAATTCCTGTCCAGGAGACCCCCTATTCCTCCAACTTCCTGTCCCGGTGACCCCCTATTCCTCCCACTTCCTGTCCTGGTGACCCCCCTATTCCTCTCACTTCCTGTCCTGGTGACCCCCCTATTCCTCCCACTTCCTGTCCTGGTAACTCCCCTACTCCTCCCACTTCCTGTAATGATGACCTCCTATTCCTCCCACTTCCTGTCCTGCGTGACCCCCTATTCCTCCCACATCCTGTCCTGGTGACCCCCTATTCCTCTCACTTCCTGTCTGGTTACACCCTATTCCTCCCACTTCCTGTCCTAGTGACCCCCTATTTCTCCCACTTCCTGTCCTAGTGACCCCCTATTCCTCTCACTTCCTGTCCTGGTGACCCCCTATTCCTCCCACTTCCTGTCCTAGTGACCCCCTATTCCTCCCACTTCCTGTCCTAGTGACCCCCTATTCCTCCCACTTCCTGTCCTAGTGACCCCCTATTCCTCTCACTTCCTGTCCTAGTGACCCCCTATTCCTCTCACTTCCTGTCCTAGTGACCCCCTATTCCTCCCACTTCCTGTCCTAGTGACCCCCTATTCCTCCCACTTCCTGTCCTAGTGACCCCCTATTCCTCCCACTTCCTGTCCTAGTGACCCCCTATTCCTCCCACTTCCTGTCCTAGTGACCCCCTATTCCTCTCACTTCCTGTCCTAGTGACCCCCTATTCCTCTCACTTCCTGTCCTGGTGACCCCTCTATTCCACCAACTTCCTGTCTTGGTGACCCCTTATTCCTCCCACTTCCTGTCCTGGTGACCCCCTATTCCTCCCACTTCCTGTCCGGGTGACCCTCTATTCCTCCAACTTCCTGTCTTGGTGACCCCTTATTCCTCCCACTTCCTGTCCTGGTGACCCCCTATTCCTCCCACTTCCTGTCCTGGTAACCCCCCTATTCCTCCCACTTCCTGTCCGGGAGACCCCCTATTCCTCCATCTTCCTGTCCTGGTAAACCCCTACTCCTCCCACTTCCTGTCCTGGTGACCCCCTATTTCTCTCAATTCCTGTCCAGGAGACCCCCTATTCCTCCAACTTCCTGTCCCGGTGACCCCCTATTCCTCCAACTTCCTGTCCTGGTGACCCCCCTATTCCTCTCACTTCCTGTCCTGGTGACCCCCCTATTCCTCCCACTTCCTGTCCTGGTAACTCCCCTACTCCTCCCACTTCCTGTAATGATGACCTCCTATTCCTCCCACTTCCTGTCCTGCGTGACCCCCTATTCCTCCCACATCCTGTCCTGGTGACCCCCCTATTCCTCCCACGTCCTGTCCTGGTAACCTCTAATCCTCCCACTTCCTTTCCTGCGTGACCCCCTTTTCCTCCCACTGCCTGTCCCGGTGACCCCTTATTCCTCTCACTTCCTGTCCCGGTGACCCCCTTTTCCTCTCACTTCCTGTCCCGGTGACCCCCTATTCCTCTCACTTCTTGTCCTGGTGACCCCCCTATTCCTCCCACTTCCTGTCCTGGTGAGCCCCCTATTCCTCCCACGTCCTGTCCCGGTGACCCCCTTTTCCTCTCACTTCCTGTCCCGGTGACCCCCTATTCCTCTCACTTCTTGTCCTGGTGACCCCCCTATTCCTCCCACTTCCTGTCCTGGTGAGCCCCCTATTCCTCTCACTTCCTGTCCCGGTGACCCCCTATTCCTCTTACTTCTTGTCCTGGTGACCCCCCTATTCCTCTCACTTCTTATCCTGGTGACCCCCTATTCCTCTCACTTCTTATCCTGGTGACCCCCTATTCCTCTCACTTCTTATCCTGGTGACCCCCTATTCCTCTCACTTCCTGTCCCGGTGACCCCCTATTCCTCTCACTTCCTGTCCTGGTGACCCCCTATTCCTCTCACTTCTTATCCTGGTGACCCCCCTATTCCTCTCACTTCCTGTCCTGGTGACCCCCTATTCCTCTCACTTCCTGTCCTGGTGACCCCCCTATTCCTCCCACTTCCTGTCCTGGTAACTCCCCTACTCCTCCCACTTCCTGTAATGATGACCTCCTATTCCTCCCACTTCCTGTCCTGCGTGACCCCCTATTCCTCCCACATCCTGTCCTGGTGACCCCCTATTCCTCCCACATCCTGTCCTGGTGACCCCCCTATTCCTCCCACGTCCTGTCCTGGTAACCTCTAATCCTCCCACTTCCTTTCCTGCGTGACCCCCTTTTCCTCCCACTGCCTGTCCCGGTGACCCCTTATTCCTCTCACTTCCTGTCCCGGTGACCCCTTATTCCTCTCACTTTCTGTCCCGGTGACCCCCTTTTCCTCCCACTGCCTGTCCCGGTGACTCCCTATTCCTCTCACTTCCTGTCCCGGTGACCCCCTATTCCTCTCACTTCCTGTCCCGGTGACCCCCTATTCCTCTCACTTCCTGTCCCGGTGACCCCCTATTCCTCTCACTTCCTGTCCCGGTGACCCCCTATTCCTCTCACTTCCTGTCCCGGTGACCCCCTATTCCTCTCACTTCCTGTCCCGGTGACCTCCTATTGCTCTCACTTCCTGTCCCGGTGACCCCCTATTCCTCTCACTTCCTGTCCCGGTGACCTCCTATTCCTCTCACTTCCTGTCCCGGTGACCCCCTATTCCTCTCACTTCCTGTCCCGGTGACCCCCTATTCCTCTCACTTCTTATCCTGGTGACCCCCTATTCCTCTCACTTCTTATCCTGGTGACCCCCTATTCCTCTCACTTCTTATCCTGGTGACCCCCTATTCCTCTCACTTCCTGTCCCGGTGAACCCCTATTCCTCTCACTTCCTGTCCCAGTGACCCCCTATTCCTCTCACTTCCTGTCCCGGCGACCCCCTATTCCTCTCACTTCCTGTCCCGGTGACCCCCTATTCCTCTCACTTCTTGTCCTGGTGACCCCCTATTCCTCTCACTTCTTATCCTGGTGACCCCCTATTCCTCTCACTTCTTATCCTGGTGACCCCCTATTCCTCCAACTTCCTGTCCCGGTGACCTCCTATTCCTCTCACTTCCTGTCCCGGTGACCCCCTATTCCTCTCACTTCCTGTCCCGGTGACCCCCTATTCCTCTCACTTCTTGTCCCGGTGACCCCCTATTCCTCTCACTTCTTATCCTGGTGACCCCCTATTCCTCTCACTTCTTATCCTGGTGACCCCCTATTCCTCTCACTTCCTGTCCCGGTGACCCCCTATTCCTCTCACTTCCTGTCCCGGTGACCCCCTATTCCTCTCACTTCCTGTCCCGGTGACCCCCTATTCCTCTCACTTCCTGTCCCGGTGACCTCCTATTCCTCTCACTTCCTGTCCAGGTGACCCCCTATTCCTCTCACTTCCTGTCCCGGTGACCCCCTATTCCTCTCACTTCCTGTCCCGGTGACCCCCTATTCCTCTCACTTCTTGTCCCGGTGACCCCCTATTCCTCTCACTTCTTATCCTGGTGACCCCCTATTCCTCTCACTTCCTGTCCCGGTGACCCCCTATTCCTCTCACTTCCTGTCCCGGTGACCCCCTATTCTCACTTCCTGTCCCGGTGACCTCCTATTCCTCTCACTTCCTGTCCCGGTGACCCCCTATTCCTCTCACTTCCTGTCCCGGTGACCTCCTATTCCTCTCACTTCCTGTCCCGGTGACCCCCTATTCCTCTCACTTCCTGTCCCGGTGACCCCCTATTCCTCTCACTTCTTATCCTGGTGACCCCCTATTCCTCTCACTTCTTATCCTGGTGACCCCCTATTCCTCTCACTTCCTGTCCCGGTGACCCCCTATTCCTCTCACTTCCTGTCCCGGCGACCCCCTATTCCTCTCACTTCCTGTCCCGGTGACCCCCTATTCCTCTCACTTCTTATCCCGGTGACCCCCTATTCCTCTCACTTCTTATCCTGGTGACCCCCTATTCCTCCCACTTCTTATCCTGGTGACTCCCTATTCCTCTCACTTCCTGTCCCGGTGACCCCCTATTCCTCTCACTTCCTGTCCCGGTGACCCCCTATTCCTCTCACTTCCTGTCCCGGTGACCCCCTATTCCTCTCACTTCCTGTCCCGGTGACCCCCTATTCCTCTCACTTCCTGTCCCGGTGACCCCCTATTCCTCTCACTTCTTATCCTGGTGACTCCCTATTCCTCTCACTTCCTGTCCCGGTGACCCCCTATTCCTCTCACTTCCTGTCCCGGTGACCCCCTAATCCTCTCACTTCCTATCCCGGTGACCCCCTATTCCTCTCACTTCCTGTCCCGGTGACCCCCTATTCCTCTCACTTCTTGTCCCGGTGACCCCCTATTCCTCTCACTTCTTATCCTGGTGACCCCCTATTCCTCTCACTTCCTGTCCCGGTGACCCCCTATTCCTCTCACTTCCTGTCCTGGCGACCCCCTATTCCTCTCACTTCCTGTCCCGGTGACCCCCTATTCCTCTCACTTCCTGTCCCGGTGACCCCCTATTCCTCTCACTTCTTATCCTGGTGACCCCTTATTCCTCTCATTTCCTGTCCCGGTGACCCCCTATTTCTCTCACTTCCTGTCCCGGTGACCCCCTATTTCTCTCACTTCCTGTCCCGGTGACCCCCTATTCCTCTCACTTCTTGTCCCGGTGACCCCCTATTCCTCTCACTTCTTATCCTGGTGACCCCCTATTCCTCTCACTTCCTGTCCCGGTGACCCCCTATTCCTCTCACTTCCTGTCCCGGTGACCCCCTATTCCTCTCACTTCCTGTCCCGGTGACCTCCTATTCCTCTCACTTCCTGTCCCGGTGACCCCCTATTTCTCTCACTTCCTGTCCCGGTGACCCCCTATTCCTCTCACTTCTTGTCCCGGTGACCCCCTATTCCTCTCACTTCTTATCCTGGTGACCCCCTATTCCTCTCACTTCCTGTCCCGGTGACCCCCTATTCCTCTCACTTCCTGTCCTGGCGACCCCCTATTCCTCTCACTTCCTGTCCAGGTGACCCCCTATTCCTCTCACTTCCTGTCCCGGTGACCCCCTATTCCTCTCACTTCTTGTCCTGGTGACCCCCTATTCCTCTCACTTCCTGTCCCGGCGACCCCCTATTCCTCTCACTTCCTGTCCTGGTGATCTCCTAATACTCTCATTTTATGTCCGCCATCTTACTACACCCAACTTCTAAACACAGCTTGGGGAATAGGGCATGAGCACCAGAAGGAGATCGCTGATCACAGGGCAGGGGGCGGAGTCGGGAACACCAGAAGGAGATCGCTGATCACAGGATAGGGGGCGGAGTTGGGAACACCAGAAGGAGATCACAGGACAGTGATCAACGGCAAAGAGAAAACGAATCTGGTCAGCGTTGATTTGATGGTGTGATACTCGGATATATCGATGATTTACATTCCAGGATTTCTATGTATTGGAGATCCTTGAAGAAGAGCAGAGAAGTCTGGAAACGCGTCGGATTCTTCACTCTTTTCTCTCTCGTCTCATAGAGATCTTTTTTGGGCTTTACTCCGATCTTCAATAAAAATCAATACTTTGTATCCATTTATCCTTCCACATTGTGATTGTCCGATATCCCGAAAATATTCCCGAATTCATGGAGGGTCTCTTCTTCTACTATTCATTGGGATGATGGCGTCTATCAGCTCCCCACCATTCTGTGTTATCCTTCTGGTGTTCCCGGCTCCGCCCCCTATCCTGTGATCAGCAATCTCCTTCTGGTGTTCCCGACTCCGCCCCCTGTCCTGTGATCAGCAATCTCCTTCTGGTGTTCCCGACTCCGCCCCCTGTCCTGTGATCAGCAATCTCCTTCTGGTGTTCCCGACTCCGCCCCCTGTCCTGTGATCAGCAATCTCCTTCTGGTGTTCCCGACTCCGCCCCCTGTCCTGTGATCAACAATCTCCTTCTGGTGTTCCCGACTCCGCCCCCTGTCCTGTGATCAACAATCTCCTTCTGGTGTTCCCGACTCCGCCCCCTGTCCTGTGATCAGCAATCTTCTTCTGGTGTTCCCGACTCCGCCCCCTGTCCTGTGATCAGCAATCTCCTTCTGGTGTTCCCGACTCCGCCCCCTGTCCTGTGATCAGCAATCTTCTTCTGGTGTTCCCGACTCCGCCCCCTGTCCTGTGATCAGCAATCTCCTTCTGGTGTTCCCGACTCCGCCCCCTGTCCTGTGATCAGCAATCTTCTTCTGGTGTTCCCAACTCCGCCCCCTGTCCTGTGATCAGCAATCTTCTTCTGGTGTTCCCGACTCCGCCCCCTGTCCTGTGATCAGCAATCTCTTTCTGGTGTTCTCGACTCCGCCCCCTGTCCTGTGATCTGCGATCTCCTTTTGGTGCTCATGCCCTATCCCCAAGCTGTGTTTAGAGGATGGGTGTAGTAAGATGGCGGACAGAGCGGTGATATCACAGTTGGGTGTAGTAAGATGGCGGACATAGCGGTGATATCAGTATTGGGTGTAGTAAGATGGCGGACGGAGCGGTGATAACACAGTTGGGTGTAGTAAGATGGCGGACATAGCGGTGATATCAGTATTGGGTGTAGTAAGATGGCGGACATAGCGGTGATCTCAGTGTTGGGTGTAGTAAGATGGCGGACATAGCGGTGATCTCAGTGTTGGGTGTAGTAAGATGGCGGATATAGCAGTGATATCAGTATTGGGTGTAGTAAGATGGCGGTGATAGGTAGGTATTGGGTGTAGTAAGATGGCGGTGATAGGTAGGTATTGGGTGTAGTAAGATGGCGGACATAGCGGTGATATCACAGTTGGGTGTAGTAAGATGGCGGACATAGCGGTGATATCAGTATTGGGTGTAGTAAGATGGCGGACGGAGCGGTGATAACACAGTTGGGTGTAGTAAGATGGCGGACATAGCGGTGATCTCAGTGTTGGGTGTAGTAAGATGGCGGATATAGCAGTGATATCAGTATTGGGTGTAGTAAGATGGCGGTGATAGGTAGGTATTGGGTGTAGTAAGATGGCGGTGATAGGTAGGTATTGGGTGTAGTAAGATGGCGGACATAGCGGTGATATCACAGTTGGGTGTAGTAAGATGGCGGACATAGCGGTGATATCAGTATTGGGTGTAGTAAGATGGCGGACATAGCGGTGATATCACAGTTGGGTGTAGTAAGATGGCGGACATAGCGGTGATATCAGTATTGGGTGTAGTAAGATGGCGGACATAGCGGTGATATCACAGTTGGGTGTAGTAAGATGGCGGATATAGCAGTGATATCAGTATTGGGTGTAGTAAGATGGCGGTGATAGGTAGGTATTGGGTGTAGTAAGATGGCGGACATAGCGGTGATATCACAGTTGGGTGTAGTAAGATGGCGGACATAGCGGTGATATCAGTATTGGGTGTAGTAAGATGGCGGACATAGCGGTGATAACACAGTTGGGTGTAGTAAGATGGCGGACATAGCGGTGATATCAGTATTGGGTGTAGTAAGATGGCGGACATAGCAGTGATCTCAGTATTGGGTGTAGTAAGATGGCGGACGGAGCCGCACAGTCGGGGTACCTCGGCTCTCTGGCGCTGTTTCAGCTCCTGCTGGGCGCTCTTCTGTTTGGCTTTCTCCAGGCGGCTCACAGATTCTTTCGGTTTGGATTTCTCTTTGCGGCCTGCGGGCTCCATGGCAACCAGCGCGTGTACTACTCTGTCAGGGAGAGGCCGCCGCTCGCTCCCGCCGCGCGTCCCCGAACCACACTGCGCACGCGCACAGGCTCCGACTAATTCCTTGCTGAGGGGAGGAGAAATGGGTGTGAGATCCTGAGAGGAAGTGTGCTGTGGTGTGCCGCTTAATTGAGTCCCCCCATAACATGAGTTTAGAAATAGAGTCCCCCTTACAGGAAGTGAGGTGTATGATGGGAAAGAGTCCCCCCTTACAGGAAGTGAGGTGTGTGCTGGGAAATAGAGCCCCCCCATCACAGGAAGTGAGGTGTATGCTGGGAAAGAGTCCCCCCTTACAGGAAGTGAGGTGTGTGCTAGGAAATAGAGTCCCCCCTTACAGGAAAAGAGGTGTGTGCTGGGAAATAGAGCCCCCCCATCACAGGAAGTGAGGTGTATGCTGGGAAAGAGTCCCCCCTTACAGGAAGTGAGGTGTGTGCTAGGAAATAGAGTCCCCCCTTACAGGAAAAGAGGTGTGTGCTGGGAAATAGAGTCCCCCCATCACAGGAAGTAAGGTGTATGCTGGGAAGTAGAGTGCCCCCTTACAGGAAAAGAGGTGTGTGCTGGGAAATAGAGTCCCCCCATCACGTGAAGTGAGGTGTGTGCTGGGAAGTAGAGTCCCCCTTCACAGGAAGTGAGGTGTGTACCAGAGAATGGAGTCCCCCATCGCAGGAAGTGAGGTGTGTGCTGGGAAGTAGAGTCCCCCTTCACAGGAAGTGAGGTGTGTACCAGAGAATGGAGTCCCCCATCGCAGGAAGTGAGGTGTGTGCTGGGAAGTAGAGTCCCCCTTCACAGGAAGTGAGGTGTGTACCAGAGAATGGAGTCCCCCATCGCAGGAAGTGAGGTGTGTGCTGGGAAGTAGAGTCCCCCTTCACAGGAAGTGAGGTGTGTACCAGAGAATGGAGTCCCCCATCGCAGGAAGTGAGCTGTGTGCTGGGAAGTAGAGTCCCCCTTCACAGGAAGTGAGGTGTGTACCAGAGAATGGAGTCCCCCATCGCAGGAAGTGAGGTGTGTGCTGGGAAGTAGAGTCCCCCTTCACAGGAAGTGAGGTGTGTACCAGAGAATGGAGTCCCCCATCGCAGGAAGTGAGCTGTGTGCTGGGAAGTAGAGTCCCCCTTCACAGGAAGTGAGGTGTGTACCAGAGAATGGAGTCCCCCATCACAGGAAGTGAGGTGTGTGCTGGGAAGTAGAGTCCCCCATCACAGGAAGTGAGCTGTGAGCTGGGAAATAGATTCCCCCTAGATGGTGTGACACCCCTAGAGGACTGCAAGAAGAGGCTCTCCTGAGGACCAACATGAGGGGACTTTCCCCCGAAATCTCAGTCCCCCCCAACTTGATCATTATAGGCGGAGTTCACCGCGAGCCTGACCTGTACAATGTGACCCAAAAATCCCCCAATCTACACCCCCCCCCCCCCATCATGGAGGATGTCAGTAGTACATGGGGGGAGGGGGAGGTTACACCCAATCACGTTTTCCTCTTTTGGTGTCTCATTAGGGAGATCTCTCTGCACTTCCATTCCTGGTGACCCCACAGGAAATGGGGGGAAATCTCTTCACAGTTGTCCCCATTGGAAGATTCCCCTCATTTCCTCTTCTGGTGACACCTCTGTGACATTCTAGATTTCCTGTCTCGGTGACTCCACAGCCAGCAATTGTAACCTGAATGTGGGGTCTAATTCCGCATTAGATGGACCCCCCTCCAATCCCCACTGAGCATTGCCTTCGTGTTCTCTAGTCGGTGTCGGCGCCCCCTGGTGGGGTCAGAGAACGCCGGGGGACATCAGAACCCCACACAAACATGTGCAGCAATGTTCACCTTCAATCTGCCACTAGATGTCCTCTGCCCACTTCTACTGAGCCCAGGGCATCTTGGACCCACCCCCCAGCCTGTGATTGGTCAGTGATGATCTCTGGTACTCTGCTTTCTCCTGCTATCAGCAGATCAACTGATCGGCTCCTTTTGCTGCTTCCTGTCCTTCTGCACAGCGAGGTGACAACATGTGTTTTGGAGGGAGTTGGGGGAAGAACGTTGTCACCCTGAGAAAGATGAAGTTCCTGAGTGTAGGGTGTGGGGGGTGTAGGATGAGCGGAGGTGTAGGGTGTTCGGGCGTAGGATGAGCGGAGGTGTAGGGTGTGCGGGGCGGAGGTGTAGGGTGTGCAGGGCTTTAGGGTGTGCGGGGCGTAGGATGAGCGGAGGTGTAGGGTGTGCGAGGCGTAGGATGAGCGGAGGTGTAGGGTGTGCGGGGGTGTAGTGAGTGTGGGCATGTAGGGTATGTGGGGCGTAGGGTATGGGGGGTGTAGAGTGCTCAAGGCGTCGGATGTGTGGGGGGTGTAAAGTGTGTGAGGTGAAAGGTGTGTGGGGCATCGGATGTGGGGGGCATAGGGTGTGCGGGGGCGGAGGGTATACGCTGTGTAGGGTGTGCAGGGCCCCCTGTTGTCCTCTGATCCCAATGTCCTCCAACCCCTAATATCCTCTGGCCCCCCATGTTTTCTGACCCCCCCCAATATCCTCTCACCCCCCAATATCCTCTGATCCCCCCAATGTCCTCTGACCGACCGCCCCATATCCTCTGACTCCCCTGTTGTCCTCCGAACTCCCCATTTCCTCTGACCACCCATGTCTTCTGATTCCCCCCCAATATCCTCTGTCCCCCATGTCCTCTGACCCCCCCAATATCCTCTGACCCCCCCATATCCTTTGACCCTCCAATATCCTCTGACCTCCATGTCTTCTGCCCGCCAATATCCTCTGCCCCCTGTTGTCTTTTGCTCCCCCCCAATGTCCTATACCCCCAATATCTTCCGACTACCCTCTATGTCTTCTGAGCCCCATGTCTTCTGACACCCCCAAAATTCTCTGCCCTCCCAGTATCCTCTGACTCCCCAAAATCCACTGACCCCTGTATCTTCTGACCTCCAATATCCTCTGACCCCCCCCCCCCTGTTGTCCTCTGATCCTCCCAATGTCCTCTGACCCCCCTGATATCCTCTGACCCCCCTGATGTACTCTGACCCCCCTGTTATCCTCCGATCACCCCAATGTTCTCTGATTCTCTCCCCCTGTGCATGGAGATGGCGGTGACAACCTCTGTGTTGGGGACAATGACTCATCCTGTGTGTGTGTCTGTACCCCGCCCCTCCTCAGGTTAAACTTCAACCACATCAGAAGAAGTGTCACTGTCATCTGAGCGGACCGCTGAGCTGACTCTTCACTGCTCCCGACAGGTGAGACATCACAGGGGGGGCATTGTATGTGTGTGTGCTGATTGGCTGGGGTGGGGGGTTGAAATGGGGAAATTCTCCAATTATGGGGTACAGATCAATGGAAGGTCAGTAACCGTGTCACCATCCACGATGTCACCAGACATGAGATACCAGAAAACAATGAGAGAATGACACGAAATAATGGGAGAGAACGAGAGGAGAGAACGATTGGGAGAGAACGATTGGGAGAGAACGATGGGAGAGAACGATGGGAGAGAACGTTGGGAGAGAACGATGGGAGAGAACGATGGGAGAGAACGTTGGGAGAGAACGATGGGAGAGAACGTTGGGAGAGAACGTTGGGAGAGAACGATGGGAGAGAACGATGGGAGAGAACGATGGGAGAGAACGATGGGAGAGAACGATGGGAGAGAACGATGGGAGAGAACAATAGGAGAGAACGTTGGGAGACTGTTGGGTGAGAAAGATTGTGGAGAACAATCGTAGAGAACGATCTTGGAGAATGATCGGGGAGAGCGATGGAAGAAAACGATGGGAGAGAACAAGAAAGCATTGAGAGAGAATAATGAGAGAGATTGATGGGGGAGAGCGATGGGAGAATACAAGAGAAAGACAGGAGAAGAGGATTACAGAGAACGATGGAGGAGAACGATGGAGGAGAACGATGGAGGAGAACGAGGGGAGAGAGGGATTGGAGAGAACATGGGCAGAGAATGATGGGAGAGAATGATGGGAGAGAACAAGAGAATGATGGTAAAAAATGATGGGAGAGAACGAGACAACTGTGGGAGACAACGAGAGAACGATGGGAGGGAACAATAGGATAGAATGAAGAGATAGAACGATGGGAGAGAACGATGGGAGAGAACGATGGGAGAGAACGATGGGAGAGAACGATGGGAGAGAACGATGGGAGAGAACGATGGGAGAGAACGATGGGGGACAACGTTGGGAGAGAACGTTGGGAGAGAACGTTGGTGGGAGAGAACGATGGGAGAGATCGATGGGAGAGGGGAGAGATTGATGGGAGAGATTGATGGGAGAGATTGATGGGAGAGATTGATGGGAGAGATTGATGGGAGAGAACGATGGGAGAGAACGATGGGAGAGAACGATGGGAGAGATTGATGGGAGAGATTGATGGGAGAGAACGATGGGAGAGAACGATGGGAGAGAACGATGGGAGAGAACGATGGGAGAGAACGATGGGAGAGAACGATGGGAGAGAACGATGGGAGAGAACGATGGGAGAGAACGATGGGAGAGAACGTTGGGAGAGAACGAGACAACTGTGGGAGACAACGAGAGAACGATGGGAGGGAACAATAGGATAGAATGAAGAGATAGAACGATGGGAGAGATCGATGGGAGAGATCGATGGGAGAGATCGATGGGAGAGATCGATGGGAGAGAAGGATGGGAGAGAAGGATGGGAGAGAAGGATGGGAGACAACGGTGGGAGAGAACAATATGGTGGAACAAGGGGATAGAATGAGAGGAGAGAACGATGGGAGAGAACGTTGGGAGAGAACGTTGGGAGAGAACGTTGGGAGAGAACGATGGGAGAGAACGTTGGGAGAGAACGATGGGAGAGAACGTTGGGAGAGAACGATGGGAGAGAACGTTGGGAGAGAACGATGGGAGAGAACGTTGGGAGAGAACGATGGGAGAGAACGTTGGGAGAGAACGTTGGGAGAGATCGATGGGAGAGAACGATGGGAGAGATCAATGGGAGAGATCGATGGGAGAGATCGATGGGAGAGAACGATGGGGGAGAACGATGGGGGAGAACGAGACAACGGTGGGAGACAACGAGAGAACGACGGGAGGGAACAATAGGATAGAATGAAGAGATAGAACGAGAGGAGAGAACGATGGAGAATGAGGGGGGGGGGAGATTGACGGTGTCAGTGAGCAGTGGACGGTGTCAGTAGGGCAGTGGACGGTGTCAGTAGGGCAGTGGACGGTGTCAGTAAGGCAGTGGACGGTGTCAGTGAGCAGTGGACAGTGTCAGTGAGCAGTGGACGGTGTCAGTGAGCAGTGGACGGTGTCAGTGAGCAGTGGATGGTGTCAGTGAGCAGTGGATGGTGTCAGTGAGCAGTGGACGGTGTCAGTGAGCAGTGGATGGTATCAGTAGGGCAGTGGATGGTGTCAGTAGGGCAGTGGACTGTGTCAGTGGGCAGTGGATGGTGTCAGTGGGCAGTGGATGGAGTCAGTGAGCAGTGGATGGTGTCAGTGAGCAGTGGATGGTGTCAGTAGGGCAGTGGATGGTGTCAGTGAGCAGTGGATGGTGTCAGTAGGGCAGTGGGCGGTGTCAGTGAGCAGTGGGCGGTGTCAGTGAGCAGTGGGCGGTGTCAGTGAGCAGTGGACGGTGTCAGTGAGCAGTGGATGGTGTCAGTGAGCAGTGGATGGTGTCAGTGAGCAGTAGATGGTGTCAGTAGGGCAGTGGACGGTGTCAGTGAGCAGTGGACGGTGTCAGTGAGCAGTGGACGGTGTCAGTAGGGCAGTGGACGGTGTCAGTGAGCAGTGGACGGTGTCAGTGAGCAGTGGACGGTGTCAGTAGGGCAGTGGATGGTGTCAGTGAGCAGTGGACGGTGTCAGTGAGCAGTGGACGGTGTCAGTGAGCAGTGGACGGTGTCAGTGAGCACTATTTGGTGTCACTTGGCATCATCTGGTGTAGCTGAGTCTGGATGTCTTCTGGGATTTGGGTAATTATGATGTGTGGAGGGGAATAGGCGTCACATGTGATCTCTGTACACTTAGCTCACCCCCTCCCCTCCTCCACCCCACCATCACACACAGTGATATCCATTCCTCCCAGCACTGACCCCGGTGTCCCCTCTTCAGAGAGCCTGCTGCTCCCCCCTTCTGTCCTTGGAATCTGAGCTTCTGAGAAGGGTCGGGTTCCTGAGTTCTCTGCGGATCTTCATTCATAATCTAATCCAAGATTTCCTCCATTCTTCCTCCTCAGTGCTGTGGATTTCCTGCAGCCTCTTTGCAGCCACTTCCTGCCTCTATATCCCCCTAGTGATGGCATTCCTCAGGGCGCGGCAGAGAGAGTGATGTCATTCCTCAGGGCGTGGCAGAGAGAGTGATGTCACCGGCCTACCAAGGATCTCCAGAACAGGTCCAAAGCTTTAATTGGATTGGCAATCACGTGGTTACAGCAAAAGTGACGTTCCGGAGCCCCGCAGGACCACTTCATCCAAAGGGTGACACCATGGAACGTGTGCGTGGGGTTTGGGGACACCATGGAACATGTGTGTTGGGTTCGGGGACACCATGGAACGTGTGCGTTGGGTTCGGTGACACCATGGAACGTGTGCGTTGGGTTCGGTGACACCATGGAACGTGTGCGGGGGGTTCGGGGACACCATTGAACGTGTGCGTTGGGTTCGGTGACACCATGGAACGTGTGCGGTGGGTTCGGGGACACCATGGAACGTGTGGGTTGGGTTCGGGGACACCATGGAACGTGTGCGGTGGGTTCGGGGACACCATGGAACGTGTGGGTTGGGTTCGGTGACACCATGGAACGTGTGCGGTGGGTTCGGGGACACCATGAAGCGTGTGCGGTGGGTTCGGGGACACCATGGAACGTGTGGGTTGGGTTCGGGGACACCATGGAACGTGTGCGGTGGGTTCGGTGACACCATGGAACGTGTGCGGTGGGTTCGGGGACACCATGGAACGTGTGCGGGGGGTTCGGGGACACCATGGAACGTGTGCGGTGGGTTCGGGGACACCATGGAACGTGTCCGGTGGGTTCGGTGACACCATGGAACGTGTGCGTTGGGTTCGGTGACACCAGAGAACGTGTGCGGTAGGTTCGGTGACACCATGGAACGCATGCGGTGGGTTCGGGGACACCATGGAACGTGTGCGTTGGGTTCGGTGACACCATGGAACGTGTGTGGTGGGTTCGGGGACACCATGGAACGTGTGCGGTGGGTTCGGGGACACCATGGAACGTGTGCGGTGGGTTCGGGGACACCATGGAACGTGTGCGGTGGGTTCGGGGACACCATGGAACGTGTGCGGTGGGTTCGGGGACACCATGCGTTAGCTCATTTACGTCAGGAGGCAATTGCAAGATGATTTACGACCCTTCAGTTCTAACTCCCCTGTGTAGTGAATTTTCTCTCTCTGGCCAGGAGATGCAAAGACACACAGCACTTTAGCTTAATGCAGATACATCTGATTTATTTCATTTCGGCTCACATATTTATGGGAAATTTGAGAGGGAAAAAACAGTTCAAACTAGTGTACAATCCATGGGTCAGTTTGACAATAGAATATATCTACTAAGACAATACATGAAAAGGCTTTTGTTTTCCCTAACATATTGCTGTAAATGTGGGGTGTAGTGTGTCTGAAGTTGCGTTTGTGGAAAAGCCGTTCCGTCTCTGCTCAGCTGTCTGATGTGTTACTATGTAAGTAATTGTCAATGTGTTCAGGTGTTGTCTGTAATCCATATGCAAAAGTTAAGTGTCCAGGATGAATGAATGAGATGTGTTTAATATGTTGCAAACACTTATCAATGTGTCTGTAATCTGTATGCGGAGCCTAACTGTTAAGTGTCCAGGATGAATGAGATGTGTTTAATATGTAATTGCAAGGGACCACATTCCATTGGAAAGTGGGCACTAGCTGGAATGAATTTTCTCTGGTATCATGAAATGTAATATTTCATTAAGGCACA
Organism: Pelophylax lessonae; assembly: GCF_965119305.1. Taxonomy (NCBI): domain Eukaryota; kingdom Metazoa; phylum Chordata; class Amphibia; order Anura; family Ranidae; genus Pelophylax; species Pelophylax lessonae. The sequence continues at coordinate 225,478,648 of NC_138779.1, read as the reverse complement.
TTGATACACTCTTTCCCCATGGAACATGTGCGTTGGGTTCGGTGACACCATGGAACGCGTGTGTTGGGTTCGGTGACACCATGGAACGCGTGCGGTGGGTTCGGTGACACCATGGAACGTGTGCGGTGGGTTCGGGGACACCATGGAACGTGTGCGGTGGGTTCGGTGACACCATGGAACGTGTGTGTTGGGTTCGGTGACACCATGGAACGTGTGCGTTGGGTTCGGTGACACCATGGAACGCGTGCGGTGGGTTCGGTGACACCATGGAACGCGTGCGGTGGGTTCGGTGACACCATGGAACGTGTGCAGTGGGTTCGGTGACACCATGGAACGTGTGCAGT
>NC_138779.1:225414471-225478104 GCF_965119305.1 Pelophylax lessonae | reverse complement strand
ATCAGAACCCCCCCCTCCCTGACCGGAGATCAGAACCCCCCCCCCCTCTCCCTGACCGGAGATCAGAACCCCCCCCTCTCCCTGACCGGAGATCAGAACCCCCCCTCTCCCTGACCGGAGATCAGATCCCCCCCCCTCCCTGACCGGAGATCAGAATCCCCCCCCCCTCCCTGACCGGAGATCAGAACCCCCCCCTCTCCCTGACCGGAGATCAGAACCCCCCCCTCTCCCTGACCGGAGATCAGAACCCCCCCCTCTCCCTGACCGGAGATCAGAACCCCCCCCCCCTCTCCCTGACCGGAGATCAGAACCCCCCCCCTCCCTGACCGGAGATCAGAACCCCCCCCCTCCCTGACCGGAGATCAGAACCCCCCCCCCCTCCCTGACCGGAGATCAGAACCCCCCCCTCTCCCTGACCGGAGATCAGAACTCCCCCCCCCTGACCGGAGATTAGAACCCCCCCCCCTCCCTGACCGGAGATCAGAACCCCCCCCCTCTCCCTGACCGGAGATCAGAACCCCCCCCCTCTCCCTGACCGGAGATCAAAAACCCCCCCCCCCCCTGACCGGAGATTAGAACCCCCCGCCCTCTCCCTGACCGGAGATCAGAACCCCCCCCTCTCCAACCAGATATCAGAACCCCCCCCCTTTCCCCGAGTGATTATTCCATTTCTCTTCCAGGAATATCTGAGTGTGACGCACAATCTGGTTCACGGGTACGTGGCAGCATGTAACGTCCTCATCCACGAGGATATGAGCGTTCGGCTGTGCGGATTGGGATTGGCCAGTGTACAGCACCGGACCGGGTCCTTCCCCACCAGGAGAGCCGCCCGGGTTCCCCTAAAATGGCAATCACCAGAACGGCTGAGAGATCCGAGCGTCACCGAGAAGAGCGATGTGTAAGTGTGTGCGGGGGGGGGGGGGGGACTTCCTGTGTATTATATATATATGAAGGTGGGGGGGTAACGGAGGGCCGGAGGGGGGGACTTCCTGTGTATGATATATATGAAGGCTGGGGGGGAGGGGTTAAGGAGGGCCGGAGGGGGGAAAAGTAGGGGTTTTGGGTGGGGGAGACACCAAGTGGAGATTGACATTGAAAAATGGTGATTTTGTTGGATTTTAGGGTCAAGGGTCAAAGGTTAGGGGTTAGGGTTAGACAGAGGAGACACAGGAGAGGGTTAGGGGTTAGGGTGTTAGGGATAGGGTTAGGGTTAGAGGGTTAGGGGTTGGGTAGGAGTTAGGAGTGGAGGTTAGGGTTAGAGGGTTAGGGTTAGAGGTTACGGCTAGGGTCAGGGTTAGAGGGTTAGCTTTAGGGTAGGGGTTAGGAGTGGAGGTTAGGGTTAGAGGGTTAGGGTTATAGGGTGAGGGTTAGGGGTCAGGGGCTAGGGTTGGGGGGAGGGGGTTAGGGAGTTGGGGTTAGAGGGTCAGGGGGTAAAGGTTAGAATTAGGGTTATTGCTTAAGGTTTGGGTTATTGGTTAGAGATAGGGTTAGGCCTAGGGTTAGGGTGTTAGAGGGTTAGGGTTAGAGGGAAAGGGGTTAGCATTAGGGGTTGAGGTTGAGTGAGGGCTAGTGTTGGGGTTGGCGTTAGAGGGTTAGGGTTAGAGGAATAGGGCTAGGGTCGGGGTTAGGGTGAGGGTTAGGGTTAGATAGTGTTAGGGGTTTAGGGTGAGGATGAGGGTTAGTTAGGGTTAGATAGGGTAAGGGTTAGGGGGTTGGGGTTAGGTTCAGGGGGTTAGGGTTAGACAGAGGAGACACAGGAGAGAGTTTTTACTCAAGAAATGGGTCATGGACCCACCCCAAAGGTCAAAGGTCAGGAGGTGTGGCCTCAGAGGTCAAAGGTCACAGCTCCACCTAGTGTTGGACGCAGTTGGCGGCGCAGGGTTGGGGTTAGGGATAGGTTTAGGATTAGGGCTTAGGGGTAGGGTTAGGTTTGCTGTTAGGTTTAGAGTGTTAGAGGGTTAGGTTTAGGGGATGAGGGTTAGGGTCAGGGTGTTAGGATGTGAGGGTTAGGGATAGAGGGTTAGGGTTAAAGGGTTAGGGTTAGGTACATAGGGTTAGGGGTTAGGGTTGGGGATAAGGGTTAAGGGATTAGGGTTAGTGTGTTAGGGTTAGAGGGTTAGGGTTCGGGTTAGGGTTAGAGGGCTAAGGTTAGAGTGTTAGGGTTAAGTACATGGGGTTAAGGGGTTAGGGTTAGAGGGTTAGGGGTTAGGGGCAGGGTCAGGATTAGGGTTAGGTTTAGAGGATTAGGGATTAGGGTTAGCGTTTGGGTTTAGGGTTGGGGTTAGTGGGTTAGGTTTAGGGTTTAGTGGTTGAGGGTTAGGGTTAGGTACATAGGGTTAGAGTTTTAGAGTTAGGGTTAGGTTTTAGGGGGTTAGGGTTAGTGTGTTAGGGTTAGTTTTAGATACATGGTTAGAGGGTTAGAGGGTAGGGGTTAGGGGGTTAAGGTTTGGGTTAGGGTTAGAGGGTCGGGGTTAGGGGGTTAAGGTTTGGGTTAGGGGTTAGAGGGTTAAGGTTATGGGTAGGGTTAGGTACATAGGGTTAGGGTTTAGAGGTTAGGTTTAGGGGTTGGGGTTAGGGTTAGGGGTTACTGTTGGGGTTAGGGATTAGGGATTTGGGTTAGGGGTTGGGGCTAGGGTTAGGGGGCGAGGGTTAGAGGGTTAGTGGTTAGGGGGTGAGGGTTGGTGGTTGGGGCTAGGGTTAGGGGTTAGGGTTTGGATTAGAGTTAGGTTTAGAGGGTTGGGGTTAGGGTTAGAGGGTTAAGGTTATGGGTAGGGTTAGGTACATAGGGTTAGGGTTTAGAGGTTAGGGTTAGGTACATAGGGTTAGGTTTAGGGGTTGGGGTTAGGGGTTACTGTTGGTGTTAAGGAGTTAGGGTTAGGGGGGTTAGGGTTAGAGCTAGGGTTAGGGTTAGAGGGTTGGGGTTGGGGTTGGGGTTGGGGCTAGGGTTAGGGTTAGAGAGTTAGGGTTTGGATTAGAGTTAGGTTTAGAGGGTTAGAGTTTGGTATATAGGGTTAGGGGTTAGGGTTAGGGTTAGAGGGTTAAGGTTATGGGTAGGGTTAGGTACATAGGGTTAGGGTTTAGAGGTTAGGGTTAGGTTTAGGGGTTACTGTTGGTGTTAAGGAGTTAGGGTTAGGGGGGTTAGAGGGTTGGGGTTAGAGGGTTAGGGTTGGGGTTAGGGATTAGGAGTTGGGGTTAGGGATTAGGGGTTGAGGTTAGGGTTAGAGGGTTGGGGTTAGGGATTAGATACGGGTTAGGGTGAGGGTTAGGGTTAGCGTTAGGTACATAGGGTTAGGGGGTTGGGGTTAAGGGGTTAGGGTGGTTAGGGTTAGGGTGGTTAGGGGGTTTGGATTAGGGGGATAGGTTTAGGGTTAGAGGGTTAGGGTTAGGATGGTTAGGGTTAGGGGCTTAGGGTTAGGGTTAGAGGGTTAGGGTTACGGATAGGTACATAGGGTTAGGAGTTAAGGGTTTGGGGGTTAAGGGTAAAGGGCTTAGGGGTTAGGGTTGTTAGGGTGGTTAGGGTTAGGTACATAGGGTTAGGAGGTTAGGGCTAGGGGTTAGGGTTAGAGGGTTAGGGATAGGGTTAGAGGGTAAGGATTAGAGTGTTAGTGTTAGATACATAGGGTTTCGGGGTTGGGGTTGGGGTTAGGGGAGTTAGGGTGGTTAGGGTTAGAGGGTTAGAGGGTTAGGGGTTGAGGCTGGGGTTAGGGTTGGGGTTAAGCGGTTAGGGATAGGGTTAGAGTGTTAGGGTTAGGGTTGGTTTTAAGGGTTAAGGGGTTAGGGTTGTTAGGGTTAAGGTGGTTAGGGTTTGGGGAGGGTTAGGGTTAGAGGGTTATAGTTTGAGTGTTAGGGTTAGGGGTTGGGGTTAGGGTTAGAGGTTAGCGTTAGTGATGTTAGGGTTAGGTTGGTTACGGTTAGGGGGTTAGGGTTAGAGGGTCTGGATTAGGGTTAGAGTATTAGGGTTTAGGGTTAGTGTTAGGTACATGGGGTTAGGGTTGAGGTTAAGGGGTTAGGGTGTTAGGAATAGGGTTAGTGGTTAGGGTTAAAGGGTTTGGGTTGGGTTAGGGTTCAAGGGTTAGGGTTTGGGTTAGGGTTAGGTACATATGGTTAGGGGTTTGGGTTTAGGGAATAGGGGTTGGGGTTAAGGATTGTTAGGGTTAGGGTGGTCAGTGTTAGGGTTAGAAGGTTAGGTACATAGGCTTAGGGTTAGAGGGTTAGGGTTAGAGGATTAGAGTTTTAGAGGGTTAGATACAGGTTATGGTTAAATACGGGTTAGGGTGAGGGTTAGAGGGTTAGGGGTTAGGGTTAAGGGTTAGGGTTAAGGGTTAGGGTTAAGGGTTAGGGTTAGAGTGCTAGGGTTAGCATTAGGTACATAGGGTTAAGGGTTAGGGTGGTTAGGGTTATTGTTAGGGTTAGGGCTAGAGGGTTTGGGTTAGGATGGTTAGGGTTAGAGGGTTTGGGTAAGAGGGTTTGGGTTACGGATAGGTACATAGGGTTAGGGAGTTAGGGTTAGAGGGTTAGGATTAGAGTGTTACGGTTACGGATAGGTACATAGGGTTAGGGGTTAGGTACATAAGGTTAGGGTTAAGGGGTTAGGGTTGGAGTTGGGTTAGGGTTAGAGGGTTAGGGTTAGAGTTAGGGTTAGGTACATGGGGTTAGGGGGTTAGGGTCAGGGTTAGGGTGTTAGGTTTAGGGTTAGATACATCGATAGTGTTAGGGGTTAGGAGGTTAGGGTTAGAGGGTTGGGGTTTGGGGTTAGGGTTATGGATGGGGTTAGGGTTAGGGTGTTTGGGTTAGTTACATAGGGTTAGGGGTCACTGTTGGTGTTAAGGAATTAGGGTTGTTAAGGTGGTTAGGGTTAGAGGGTTAGGGTTATGGATGGGGTTAGGGTTAGTTATATAGGGTTAGGGGTTCAGGATTAGGGTTGGGGTTGAGGGGTTATGGCTGTTAGGGTGGTTAGGGTTAGGTGTAAGGGTTACATGTCAGGGTTAAGGGGTTAGGGTTTGGGTTAGGGTTAGAGGGTTAGAGTTATGTTTAGGGTTAGGGTTCGAGTGTTAGAGTTAGGTACATGAGGTTAGGGTCAGGGGTTAGGGTTGGTGTTAAGGGTTAAGGGGTTAGGGTTGTTAGGGTTAGATATATAGGGTTAGGTGTTGGGGTTAGGGTTAGAGTGTTAGGGTTAGGTATATAGGGTTAGGGTTAAAGGGTTTGGGTTAGGGTTAGAGGGTTAGGGTTAGAGAGGTAAAGTTAGGGTTAGGTATATAGGGTTAGGTATATAGGGTTAGGGGGTTGGGGTTAGGGTTAGAGTGTTAGGGTTAGGTATATTGGGTTTGGGTTAGGGTTAGAGGGTTAAGGTTAGAGTGTTAGGGTTATGGATAGGTACATAGGTTTAGGGGTTAGGGTTGGGGTTAAGGGTTACGAGGTTAGGAGTTAGGGTTGTTAGGGTGGTTAGGGTTAGAGGATTAGGTGCATAAGGTTAGTGATAGGGTTAGCGGGTTATGGTGTTAGGGTTAGGGGTAGGGTTAGAGGGATATGGTTAGGGTTGGGTTAGGGTTAGAGGGTAAGGGTTAGAGTGTTAGGGTTCAGTACATAGGGTTCGGGGTTAGGGTTTTGGGGTTGGGGTTAGGGTTGGGGTTAAGGGATTATGGTTAGGGTTGCTTGGGTTAAGTTGGTTAGGGTTAGGGGGTTAGAGTCAGAGGGTTATGGTTAGGGTTAGGTTCATAGGGTTAGGGGGTTAGGGTCAGGGTTAGGGGGTTAGGGTTAGATACATCAATAGGGTTAGGGGGTTAGGGTTGGGGTTAAGGGGTTAGGGTTGTTAGGGTGGTTAGGGTTAGAGTTATGTTTAGGGTTTGAGTGTTAGGGTTAGGTATATAGAGTTAGGTTTAGGGGTTAGGATGGTTAGGGTTAATTTTAGGGGGTTAGGAGTTAGGGTTGTTAGGGTTATAAGGGTTAAGGTTAGAGGGTTAGGTACATAAGGTTAGGGTTAGCAGGTTAGGGGGTTAGGGTGTTAGGTTTAGGGTTAGAGGGTTATGGTTAGGGTTAGAGTTTAAGGGTTAGAGTGTCAGGGTTAGGTACATAGGGTTGGAATTAGGGTTATGGTTGGGGTTAAGGGATTAGGGTTAGAGTTGTTAAGGTGGGTAGGGTTAGAGTTAGGGTTAGGTACATAGGGTTAGGGTCAGGGTTAGGGAGTTAGGGTTAGGGTTTAATACATCGGTAGGGTTAGGGGGCTAGGGTTAGGGTTTGGAGCTAGGGTTAGGGTTAGTTACATAGGGTTAGGGTTTAGAGGTTAGGGTTAGGGGGTTAAGGGTTACTGTTGGTGTTAAGGAGTTAGGGCTAGTGTGGTTAGGGTTAGAGGGTTTGGGTTAGGGTTAGGTACATAGAGTTAAGGGTTATGGATTGGGTTAGGTTGGGGTTAAGGGGTTAGGGTTGTTAGGGTTAGGTGTAAGGGTTAGGGGGTTAGGGTTGGGGTTAGGGTTAGAGGGTTAAAGTTATGGTTAGGGTGTTAGGGTTAGGTATATAGGGTTAGGGTTAGTGGTCAGTGCTAGGGGGTTAGGTATATAGGGTTAGGGTTGGTGTTAAGGGGTTGGGGTTGAGGGGGGGGGACTTCCTGTGTATGATATATATGAAGGTGGGGGGGGGGGTTATATGTGATGCACACACATATTAAAAAATAATTTTAGTTATGGGGGTCACACATCTGATAATGTTGATCCTCCAATCAGGGCAGAGCGGATGGTGAAATGCGTCGGGCAGTGACTGGCAGTGAAGAGCGCACTTCTATGTGAATGATCTCTTTCAGCCATTTGTATGCACTCAGCGCCAGCCAATCATCTTGCGGGATGGATCATTTCTGTGGGATTAGTGCTCAGTCTGACGCGTTTCATATAGAAATAGTAAAATGTGACGCCGATTTCTCTCATCTTCTCCTCATCTCCCTGCAGGTGGTCCTTCGGCATCCTTCTGTACGAGATGGTGACTCTAGGTAAGGGCGGAGTCATGGTGTGTAGGTCACCTGATCACAGTACATATAGTGGAGAGAAGGGCGGAGTCATGGTGTGTAGGTCACCTGATCACAGTACATATAGTGGAGAGAAGGGCGGAGTCATGGTGTGTAGGTCACCTGATCACAGTACATATAGTGGAGAGAAGGGCGGAGTCATGGTGTGTAGGTCACCTGATCACAGTACATATAGTGGAGAGAAGGGCGGAGTCATGGTGTGTAGGTCACCTGATCACAGTATATATATATACATACAGCGGTGATAAGATAGGTGAAGGACAGGTGAGATTCCTCTGAGTCAGCTAGAAAAGTCATAAAATGTTTATCTGAAGAGATTATAGATGGGGCCGCAGGTCATTTTCCTGGTGACATCTGTGTAAGAGAGGGTTTCCCGCACTTATTTCCTCTGACTTCCTGTGGTGTCTCTAGGACAGGAAGTGAGGGGAAATCTCCCCAATGGAACACCCAGGGAAAGAAATCTACCAGGAGTTTAACCCTGTCCCACCTGGCTGAAAACAGAAAGATTTGGTTACTAATATATATTAAACAGGTGTGGACACCGTCTGGGGTACAAAGTAACATTGTTTATAAACATTGATCAGACAGGAGATAGAGAGATACAAAGTAACATTGTTTATAAACATTGATCAGATGGGAGATGGAGAGATACAAAGTAACATTGTTTATAAACATTGATCAGACAGGAGATAGAGAGATACAAAGTTACATTGTTTATAAACATTGATCAGACAGGAGATAGAGAGATACAAAGTAACATTGTTTATAAACATTGATCAGACAGGAGATAGAGAGATACAAAGTAACATTGTTTATAAACATTGATCAGACGGGAGATATAGAGAGATACAAAGTAACATTGTTTATAAACATTGATCAGACGGGAGATAGAGAGATACAAAGTAACATTGTTTATAAACATTGATCAGACAGGAGATAGAGAGATACAAAGTAACATTGTTTATAAACATTGATCAGACAGGAGATAGAGAGATACAAAGTTACATTGTTTATAAACATTGATCAGACAGGAGATAGAGAGATACAAAGTAACATTGTTTATAAACATTGATCAGACAGGAGATAGAGAGATATAAAGTTACATTGTTTATAAACATTGATCAGACAGGAGATAGAGAGATACAAAGTAACATTGTTTATAAACATTTATCAGACAGGAGATAGAGAGATACAAAGTAACATTGTTTATAAACATTGATCAGACAGGAGATAGAGAGATACAAAGTTACATTGTTTATAAACATTGATCAGACAGGAGATAGAGAGATACAAAGTTACATTGTTTATAAACATTGATCAGACAGGAGATAGAGAGATACAAAGTAACATTGTTTATAAACATTGATCAGACAGGAGATGGAGAGATACAAAGTAACATTGTTTATAAACATTGATCAGACGGGAGATAGAGATACAAAGTAACATTGTTTATAAACATTGATCAGACGGGAGATAGAGAGATACAAAGTAACATTGTTTATAAACATTGATCAGATGGGAGATAGAGAGATACAAAGTAACATTGTTTATAAACATTGATCAGACAGGAGATAGAGAGATACAAAGTAACATTGTTTATAAACATTGATCAGACGGGAGATAGAGAGATACAAAGTAACATTGTTTATAAACATTGATCAGACGGGAGATAGAGAGATACAAAGTAACATTGTTTATAAACATTGATCAGACAGGAGATAGAGAGATACAAAGTTACATTGTTTATAAACATTGATCAGACAGGAGATAGAGAGATACAAAGTAACATTGTTTATAAACATTGATCAGACAGGAGATAGAGAGATACAAAGTTACATTGTTTATAAACATTGATCAGACAGGAGATAGAGAGATACAAAGTAACATTGTTTATAAACATTGATCAGACGGGAGATAGAGAGATACAAAGTAACATTGTTTATAAACATTGCTGAGATGAGGGATGTAAAGTCTGTGTCTGTCTCAGGGGCCCCCCCGTATCCGGATTTGGATCCTTCAAAGATTCCAAAGAAGCTGCAAAAGAATTATAGAATGGCGAAACCTCAGCAATGCGGAGAGCGACTGTGAGTATCGGGTGTCTGCACACATCACAGGGAGTGGAGGGTTAATGGGGGGAGGGGGGGGTGGAGGTGAGGGGGGGGGTGCACAGTGACACGGTGACCACTGGAGGGCAGCAGAGGATCAGCGGCAGACCCATAGAGGGGGGGGGGGGACATCTCCAGATAAGACTCGCCTGCTACAGCAACAGATTTTTATTTTTTGTATTCTTTTCTTATGAAAAAAAAAATAAAGCATATAAATAAAATCTGATCATTGTAAGCACCCCCAGCAGTGTTCTATGGTCTGCCCCACCCCCCATACGGCTCCTGTGAGAATGATCTGTACAATGTAAGTCTATGGGGGGGGGGGGGGGGCGGATATAAACAGGCAATCATTACTGTACCCTCCATACCCCCCGTGTGTCTCTCACCCCTATAAGTCCCCAGCCTTGGTACCTCCTGTACCCTCCATACCCCCCGTGTGTCTCTCACCCCTATAAGACCCCAGCCTTGGTACCTCCTGTACCCTCCATACCCCCCGTGTGTCTCTCACCCCTATAAGTCCCCAGCCTTGGTACCTCCTGTACCCTCCATACCCCCCGTGTGTCTCTCACCCCCAGAAGTCCCCAGCCTTGGTACCTCCTGTACCCCCCCCCCCCCCGTGTGTCTCTCACCCCTATAAGACCCCAGCCTTGGTACCTCCTGTACCCTCCATACCCCCCGTGTGTCTCTCACCCCTATAAGACCCCAGCCTTGGTACCTCCTGTACCCTCCATACCCCCCGTGTGTCTCTCACCCCCAGAAGTCCCCAGCCTTGGTACCTCCTGTACCCCCCCCCCCCCCGTGTGTCTCTCACCCCTATAAGACCCCAGCCTTGGTACCTCCTGTACCCTCCATACCCCCCGTGTGTCTCTCACCCCTATAAGACCCCAGCCTTGGTACCTCCTGTACCCTCCATACCCCCCGTGTGTCTCTCACCCCCAGAAGTCCCCAGCCTTGGTACCTCCTGTACCCCCCCCCCCGTGTGTCTCTCACCCCTATAAGACCCCAGCCTTGGTACCTCCTGTACCCTCCATACCCCCTGTGTGTCTCTCACCCCTATAAGTCCCCAGCCTTGGTACCTCCTGTACCCCCCCCCCCCGTGTGTCTCTCACCCCCATAAGACCCCAGCCTTGGTACCTCCTGTACCCTCCATACCCCCTGTGTGTCTCTCACCCCTATAAGTCCCCAGCCTTGGTACCTCCTGTACCCTCCATACCCCCCGTGTGTCTCTCACCCCTATAAGACCCCAGCCTTGGTACCTCCTGTACCCTCCATACCCCCCGTGTGTCTCTCACCCCTATAAGACCCCAGCCTTGGTACCTCCTGTACCCTCCATACCCCCCGTGTGTCTCTCACCCCTATAAGTCCCCAGCCTTGGTACCTCCTGTACCCTCCATACCCCCCGTGTGTCTCTCACCCCTATAAGACCCCAGCCTTGGTACCTCCTGTACCCTCCATACCCCCCGTGTGTCTCTCACCCCCAGAAGTCCCCAGCCTTGGTACCTCCTGTACCCCCCCCCCCCCGTGTGTCTCTCACCCCTATAAGACCCCAGCCTTGGTACCTCCTGTACCCTCCATACCCCCCGTGTGTCTCTCACCCCTATAAGACCCCAGCCTTGGTACCTCCTGTACCCTCCATACCCCCCGTGTGTCTCTCACCCCCAGAAGTCCCCAGCCTTGGTACCTCCTGTACCCCCCCCCCCCCGTGTGTCTCTCACCCCTATAAGACCCCAGCCTTGGTACCTCCTGTACCCTCCATACCCCCCGTGTGTCTCTCACCCCTATAAGACCCCAGCCTTGGTACCTCCTGTACCCTCCATACCCCCCGTGTGTCTCTCACCCCCAGAAGTCCCCAGCCTTGGTACCTCCTGTACCCCCCCCCCCCGTGTGTCTCTCACCCCTATAAGACCCCAGCCTTGGTACCTCCTGTACCCTCCATACCCCCTGTGTGTCTCTCACCCCTATAAGTCCCCAGCCTTGGTACCTCCTGTACCCCCCCCCCCCCCCCGTGTGTCTCTCACCCCCATAAGACCCCAGCCTTGGTACCTCCTGTACCCTCCATACCCCCTGTGTGTCTCTCACCCCTATAAGTCCCCAGCCTTGGTACCTCCTGTACCCTCCATACCCCCCGTGTGTCTCTCACCCCTATAAGACCCCAGCCTTGGTACCTCCTGTACCCTCCATACCCCCCGTGTGTCTCTCACCCCTATAAGACCCCAGCCTTGGTACCTCCTGTACCCTCCATACCCCCCGTGTGTCTCTCACCCCCAGAAGTCCCCAGCCTTGGTACCTCCTGTACCCCCCCCCCCGTGTGTCTCTCACCCCTATAAGACCCCAGCCTTGGTACCTCCTGTACCCTCCATACCCCCCGTGTGTCTCTCACCCCCCTAAGACCCCAGCCTTGGTACCTCCTGTACCCCCCCCCCCCCGTGTGTCTCTCACCCCTATAAGACCCCAGCCTTGGTACCTCCTGTACCCTCCATACCCCCTGTGTGTCTCTCACCCCTATAAGTCCCCAGCCTTGGTACCTCCTGTACCCCCCCCCCCCCCGTGTGTCTCTCACCCCCATAAGACCCCAGCCTTGGTACCTCCTGTACCCTCCATACCCCCCGTGTGTCTCTCACCCCTATAAGACCCCAGCCTTGGTACCTCCTGTACCCTCCATACCCCCCGTGTGTCTCTCACCCCCAGAAGTCCCCAGCCTTGGTACCTCCTGTACCCCCCCCCCCCGTGTGTCTCTCACCCCTATAAGACCCCAGCCTTGGTACCTCCTGTACCCTCCATACCCCCCGTGTGTCTCTCACCCCTATAAGTCCCCAGCCTTGGTACCTCCTGTACCCTCCATACCCCCCGTGTGTCTCTCACCCCTATAAGACCCCAGCCTTGGTACCTCCTGTACCCTCCATACCCCCCGTGTGTCTCTCACCCCCAGAAGTCCCCAGCCTTGGTACCTCCTGTACCCCCCCCCCCCCCGTGTGTCTCTCACCCCTATAAGACCCCAGCCTTGGTACCTCCTGTACCCTCCATACCCCCCGTGTGTCTCTCACCCCTATAAGACCCCAGCCTTGGTACCTCCTGTACCCTCCATACCCCCCGTGTGTCTCTCACCCCCAGAAGTCCCCAGCCTTGGTACCTCCTGTACCCCCCCCCCCCCGTGTGTCTCTCACCCCTATAAGACCCCAGCCTTGGTACCTCCTGTACCCTCCATACCCCCCGTGTGTCTCTCACCCCTATAAGACCCCAGCCTTGGTACCTCCTGTACCCTCCATACCCCCCGTGTGTCTCTCACCCCCAGAAGTCCCCAGCCTTGGTACCTCCTGTACCCCCCCCCCCCCCCCGTGTGTCTCTCACCCCCATAAGACCCCAGCCTTGGTACCTCCTGTACCCTCCATACCCCCTGTGTGTCTCTCACCCCTATAAGTCCCCAGCCTTGGTACCTCCTGTACCCCCCCCCCCCCCGTGTGTCTCTCACCCCCATAAGACCCCAGCCTTGGTACCTCCTGTACCCTCCATACCCCCCGTGTGTCTCTCACCCCTATAAGACCCCAGCCTTGGTACCTCCTGTACCCTCCATACCCCCCGTGTGTCTCTCACCCCCAGAAGTCCCCAGCCTTGGTACCTCCTGTACCCCCCCCCCCGTGTGTCTCTCACCCCTATAAGACCCCAGCCTTGGTACCTCCTGTACCCTCCATACCCCCTGTGTGTCTCTCACCCCTATAAGTCCCCAGCCTTGGTACCTCCTGTACCCCCCCCCCCCCGTGTGTCTCTCACCCCCATAAGACCCCAGCCTTGGTACCTCCTGTACCCTCCATACCCCCTGTGTGTCTCTCACCCCTATAAGTCCCCAGCCTTGGTACCTCCTGTACCCCCCCCCCCCGTGTGTCTCTCACCCCCATAAGACCCCAGCCTTGGTACCTCCTGTACCCTCCATACCCCCCGTGTGTCTCTCACCCCTATAAGACCCCAGCCTTGGTACCTCCTGTACCCTCCATACCCCCCGTGTGTCTCTCACCCCTATAAGACCCCAGCCTTGGTACCTCCTGTACCCCCCCCCCCCCGTGTGTCTCTCACCCCTATAAGACCCCAGCCTTGGTACCTCCTGTACCCTCCATACCCCCCGTGTGTCTCTCACCCCCATAAGACCCCAGCCTTGGTACCTCCTGTACCCTCCATACCCCCCGTGTGTCTCTCACCCCTATAAGACCCCAGCCTTGGTACCTCCTGTACCCTCCATACCCCCCGTGTGTCTCTCACCCCTATAAGACCCCAGCCTTGGTACCTCCTGTACCCTCCATACCCCCTGTGTGTCTCTCACCCCTATAAGTCCCCAGCCTTGGTACCTCCTGTACCCCCCCCCCCCCGTGTGTCTCTCACCCCCATAAGACCCCAGCCTTGGTACCTCCTGTACCCTCCATACCCCCTGTGTGTCTCTCACCCCCATAAGACCCCAGCCTTGGTACCTCCTGTACCCTCCATACCCCCCGTGTGTCTCTCACCCCTATAAGACCCCAGCCTTGGTACCTCCTGTACCCTCCATACCCCCCGTGTGTCTCTCACCCCTATAAGACCCCAGCCTTGGTACCTCCTGTACCCCCCCCCCCCCGTGTGTCTCTCACCCCTATAAGACCCCAGCCTTGGTACCTCCTGTACCCTCCATACCCCCCGTGTGTCTCTCACCCCCATAAGACCCCAGCCTTGGTACCTCCTGTACCCTCCATACCCCCCGTGTGTCTCTCACCCCTATAAGACCCCAGCCTTGGTACCTCCTGTACCCTCCATACCCCCCGTGTGTCTCTCACCCCCAGAAGTCCCCAGCCTTGGTACCTCCTGTACCCCCCCCCCCGTGTGTCTCTCACCCCTATAAGACCCCAGCCTTGGTACCTCCTGTACCCTCCATACCCCCTGTGTGTCTCTCACCCCTATAAGTCCCCAGCCTTGGTACCTCCTGTACCCCCCCCCCCCCCCCGTGTGTCTCTCACCCCCATAAGACCCCAGCCTTGGTACCTCCTGTACCCTCCATACCCCCCGTGTGTCTCTCACCCCTATAAGACCCCAGCCTTGGTACCTCCTGTACCCTCCATACCCCCCGTGTGTCTCTCACCCCCAGAAGTCCCCAGCCTTGGTACCTCCTGTACCCCCCCCCCCGTGTGTCTCTCACCCCTATAAGACCCCAGCCTTGGTACCTCCTGTACCCTCCATACCCCCTGTGTGTCTCTCACCCCTATAAGTCCCCAGCCTTGGTACCTCCTGTACCCCCCCCCCCCCGTGTGTCTCTCACCCCCATAAGACCCCAGCCTTGGTACCTCCTGTACCCTCCATACCCCCCGTGTGTCTCTCACCCCTATAAGACCCCAGCCTTGGTACCTCCTGTACCCTCCATACCCCCCGTGTGTCTCTCACCCCTATAAGTCCCCAGCCTTGGTACCTCCTGTACCCTCCATACCCCCTGTGTGTCTCTCACCCCTATGATAGATATAAAGGAATTCCTGTAATGGGAGCTCCATGGAATGGGGGAAGGGCATCTATAAATAGGGTGTGACCTTTATAACTCGGCCCGGCATTGTGTCCAGGAATAGGATGGAGTCGGTGCAGAGCCCAGCTCACTGATGACAGTTTGGTTGCTATGGGTGACAGTTCTGTCCTTCTACACCTACAAGCAGCATTGTCCATAGTGAGGACACCCCGGGGGGGGGGGCGGTAATATTCACCCCCCATGGTGCCCCATAATAGGGGGACGTGTGCTGTACCTCATATCTTATATGGCCTTGTCTGACTTCTCACTCCAGAACCATGGCCATTGATATTGATAATAGGTGCCCAATTGTGAGGTCAGGTACTGATGTTGGATGAGAAGACCCAGCTCACAATCAGTGTTCCAATTCATCCCAAAGATGGTCAGTAGGGATGAGGTCAGGACTCTGTGCAGGACAATGGAGTTCCTCCACCCATCCCCTCTATATGAACTTGTTGCCCATCCATTACGAAACCATGGCCATCAGTTGCCCCCCCCCCCCAAAAGGCCAATAATTTGGAGTTGCCATTAATTGGCTGTTATATCTCCACTCTTCCGGGAAGACTTCCCACAAGATCTTGGAGGTTATCTGTGGGAATTCAGTTCCATTGGTGGGGTCAGGTCCTGATAATGGATGAGAAGACCCGGCTCACACATTGGGCCTCACATTGGGCACCAAAAAAAAAAGGCCTGACTTTCCATTGGTGTTCAAATTCATCCCAAAGGTGATCAGTAGGGAAATGGTCAGGACTCTGTGCAGGACACTGGAGTTCCTCCACACCAAACTGGTCACACCATGTCATTATGGAATCCCCCCCTTTGTGACAAGACCACCCTCCGCTTTTCTGGAAGGACTTTGCACAACATTGTGGAGGGTGTCTGTGGGAATTTATGCCCATTGGTGAAGTCAGGTCCTGATGTTGGATGAGAAGACCCGGCTCACACATTGGGCCTCACATTGGGCACCAAAATAAAGGCCTGACTTTCCATTGGTGTTCAAATTCACCCCAAAGATGGTCAGTAGGGATGAGGTCAGGGATCTGTGCAGGACACCGGAGTTCCTCCACCCATCACACCTATATTGGGTATGGAGTTGCCCCCTTTATGGCTGTGACATCCTCCACTCTTCTGGGAAGACTTTCCACAAGATTTGGGGGTGTCTAAGAGAATTTGTGGCCATTCGTGAGGTCAGGTGCTGATGTTGGATGAGAAGACCTGGTTTACTATCAGTGTTCCAATTCATCCCAAAGATGGTCAGTAGGGATGAGGTCAGGGCTCTGTGCAGGACAATGGAGTTCCTCCACCCATCCCCTCTATATGAACTTGTTGCCCATCCATTACGAAACCATGGCCATCAATTTCCCCCCCCAAAAGGCCAATAATTTGGAGTTACATCTCCACTCTTCCGGGAAGACTTCCCACAAGATTTGGGGGGCGTCTGTGGGAATTCGGTCCCATCGGTGGGGTCAGGTCCCTATAATGGATTAGAAGACTGCCTCACATTGGGCACCAAAAAAAAGACCTGGCTTTTCATTGGTGTTCCAGTTCATCCCAAAGGAGATCAGTAGGGATGAGGTCAGGACTCTGTGCAGGACACTGGAGTTCCTCCACACCAAACTGGTCATCAATGTCTCTATGCAGCTGGCTCTATACACGGTCATCAATGTCTCTATGCAGCTGGCTCTATACACGGTCATCAATGTCTTTATGCAGCTGGCTCTATACACGGTCATCAATGTCTCTATGCAGCTGGCTCTATACACGGTCATCAATGTCTCTATTGAGCTGGCTCTATACACGGTCATCAATGTCTCTATGGAGCTGGCTCTATACACGGTCATCAATGTCTCTATGCAGCTGGCTCTATACACGGTCATCAATGTCTCTATGCAGCTGGCTCTATACACGGTCATCAATGTCTCTATTGAGCTGGCTCTATACACGGTCATCAATGTCTCTATGGAGCTGGCTCTATACACGGTCATCAATGTCTCTATGCAGCTGGCTCTATACACGGTCATCAATGTCTCTATGCAGCTGGCTCTATACACGGTCATCAATGTCTCTATGGAGCTGGCTCTATACACGGTCATCAATGTCTCTATGCAGCTGGCTCTATACACGGTCATCAATGTCTCTATTGAGCTGGCTCTATACACGGTCATCAATGTCTCTATGGAGCTGGCTCTATACACGGTCATCAATGTCTCTATGCAGCTGGCTCTATACACGGTCATCAATGTCTCTATTGAGCTGGCTCTATACACGGTCATCAATGTCTCTATGGAGCTGGCTCTATACACGGTCATCAATGTCTCTATGCAGCTGGCTCTATACACGGTCATCAATGTCTCTATGCAGCTGGCTCTATACACGGTCATCAATGTCTCTATTGAGCTGGCTCTATACACGGTCATCAATGTCTCTATGGAGCTGGCTCTATACACGGTCATCAATGTCTCTATGCAGCTGGCTCTATACACGGTCATCAATGTCTCTATGCAGCTGGCTCTATACACGGTCATCAATGTCTCTATGGAGCTGGCTCTATACACGGTCATCAATGTCTCTATGCAGCTGGCTCTATACACGGTCATCAATGTCTCTATTGAGCTGGCTCTATACACGGTCATCAATGTCTTTATGCAGCTGGCTCTATACACGGTCATGCTGGACCTGAAGAGGACCATTACAAGACTGTTACCATGAGGCTGGACTCACAGGGAAAGGCTAGTCCAGTGATGGGGAACCTTGGCACCCCAGATGTTTTGGAACTACATTTCCCATGATGCTCATGCACTCTGCATTGTGGGTGAGCATCATGGGAAATGTAGTTCCAAAACATCTGGGGTGCCGAGGTTCCCCATCACTGGACTAGAACCTCTCTCATCCAAAAGCGTATTTGTGAGGCTGGGTACTGATGGTGGATGAATAGCCCTGACTCACGTTGGATGCCAAAAGACGTGGCTCACCATTGGTTTTCTAAGCCACCCCTAAGGTGATCAGTAGGGATGAGGTCGGGGCTCTGTACAGTTCCTCCACACCAATCTAGTTACCCCAAGTCTTTATGGAATTGCCCCCCTTTGTCCCTTTACCATCCTCCAGTTTTCTAGGAAGGATTTTCAGAACATTTTGGAGGGTGTCTGTTGGAATTCGCCCCCCTAAGGTGAGGTCAGGAAGAAATGTTGGATGAGAAGACCGGGGTCACACATTGGGCACCAAAAAATATCCGGCCTGCAGTCCAATCCATCCCGAAGGTGATCAGTAGGGATGAGGTCAGGGCTCTGAGTTCCTCCACCCATCACCTCTATATGAGCTTGTTGGACATCCATCATAAAACCATGGCCATTATGGAGGTGCCCCCCCCCCCCCAAAAAAAAGACTATTAACATGGAGTTGCCTTTGGTGGCTATTACATCCTCCACTTTTCTGGGAAGAAGTTCCATAAGATTTTGGGGGGTGTCTGTGGGAATTTGTCCCCATTGGGGAGGCCAGGTTCTGATGTTGGATGAGAATACCTGTCTTACCATCAGTGTTCCAATTCACCCACAGGAGTTCAGTAGGCATGAGGTCAGGGCTTGGTTGGACATCCAATTCCAAAACCATGGCCACTAATATGGACTTTGACCCCTTTTTGTATCTATAACATCCTCCACTCTTCTGGGAAGAAGTTCCACAAGACTTTGGGGGGTGTCTGTGGGAATTTGAGCCCATTGGGGAGGCCAGGTACTGATGTTGGATGAGAAGCGGTGGGCCTCACATTGGGCGCCAACAATAAAAATGAATGAAAAGTCTCCCACACTGGGGACATCTAAACTCCATAATTTGGAGGGGGGGGGGGGCATATATATGTCCGGCAACATAAAGCACATTGGGGGAAGATGTACTAAAACTGGAAAGGGTGAAATCTAGTACAGCTGTGCATGGAAGCCAATCATCTTCTTACTTCAGCTTCTTCCGCGTTAAGCTTTGACAATAAAACCTGGAAGATGATTGGCTCCCCTGCAGAGCTGCACCACATTTTACTCTCTCCAGTTTTGGTAACGCCCCCCCCATGTGTACCAGGTGAGGGGTGCTCTGTCATATATTGTGTACTGACCCGGATAAAGGGACCTTATTGTGATCTGCGATGTCTTCTGTTCCCCCTCAGGTATGATGTCATGACCAGTTGTTGGCAGTGGGAGGCGCTGAAGCGGCCGTGCTTCACTGACCTCCTGAAGCAGCTGCAGAACTCCTCCGCCGAGGCCAATGGAAGCACTCCGCTCCGAGCCACTGACACCCTGAACTGGGCGGAATACCTCCGTGTGGCTGGGATCCCGTCCTGACATCGGACCCATGGGAAGCCTCCATGGTACAAAGAGAAGAGCGGCTCTGGGTGATCACAGGAACAGCCAGGGGAAGGTGACAACCAATGAGACCCCTACACCCAGGGGCAGGTGACAACCAATGAGACCCCTACACCCAGAGGAAGGTGACAACCAATGAGACCCCTACACCCAGAGGAAGGTGACAACCAATGAGACCCCTACACCCAGAGGAAGGTGACAACCAATGAGACCCCTACACCCAGGGGAAGGTGACAACCAATGAGACCCCTACACCCAGGGGAAGGTGACAACCAATGAGACCCCTAAACCCAGGGGAAGGTGACAACCAATGAGACCCCCACACCCAGAGGAAGGTGACAACCAATGAGACCCCTACACCCAGGGGAAGGTGACGGGCAATGAGACCCCCACACTGACTTTACATAAGAGGATGGGACTTACTATGGAGGCGGAGTCGGAATACGCTGATCTGATACGGCCAATGAGACCCCCACACTGACCTTACGGCCAATGAGACCCCCACACTGACCTTACATAGGAGGATGGGACTTACTATGGAGGCGGAGTCGGAGGATGGGACTTACTATGGAGGCGGAGTCGGAGGATGGGACTTACTATGGAGGCGGAGTCAGAATACGCTGTTCTGATAAACTTTATTTCTCTCTCCTATTTACAAACTTACAGCAGAAAATATTCACATCATTCACAATCACAGAGAATTTCCGGCGGTGGAGTTCCTCCATAGAGCACCTGAAGAACGATCGGGGAGATTGCCTGCCCCTCCCCCCCCCCGGTGGGTGGAGAATTCTCTTCCTCCAATGGGACAGGAAATGGCGGGGATGTGGGGACACGTCATGGAAATCCGGTCCCAGGGAATTCCTAATGGGGGGAGAGGAGCGTCTCCTGGTCTCCGTATTTTATGTCTTCTGAAGGATGAGGATCCGGTGGGGGTCCAGGGAGAGGCCTCTATATACTGCGACTTATGTATACTATATACTGCACAGTCCTCACTGCAAACCAAGGCAGCCAATCACATCACACCTTAAAGCTCCATAAGGCCTCCGGGAAGAGGATGTATGACATGGACCATACCAAGTGGTACAAACACGCCAGGGGGGAGAAGGAGCACAGCACCATCAACACACCTGAAAGGAGATAGACATTGTCAGAGACTCCTCCTACATCTGCATGTAAACTCCTCCTACACTCCACTGCCACACCCAGCTGTGTGTAGACTCCTCCCCCACTCTGCTGCCACACCCAGCTGTGTGTAGACTCCTCCCCCCACTATGCTGCCACACCCAACTGTATGTAGACTCCTCCCTCCACTCTGCTGCCACACCCAGCTCTATGTAGACTCCTCCCCCCACTCTGCTGCCACACCCAACTGTATGTAGACTCCTCCCTCCACTCTGCTGTCACACCCAGCTCTATGTAGACTCCTCCCCCCCACTCTGCTGTCACACCCAACTGTATGTAGACTCCTCCCCCCACTCTGCTGCCACACCTAGCTGTGTGTGGACTCCTCCCCCCCACTCTGCTGCCACACCCATCTGTATGTAAACTCCTCCCCTGACTACGCTGCCACGCCCAGCTGTATGTAGAGTCCCCCCTCACCCTGCAGCCACACCCAGCTGTATGTAAACTCCTCCCCCCACTATGCTGCCACACCTATCTGTATGTAAACTCCTCCCCCCACAATGCTGCCACACCCAGCTGTATGTACACTCCTCTCCCCACTCTGCGGCCACACCCAGCTGTGTGTAGACTCCCCCCCTCACCCTGCAGCCACACCCAGCTTTATGTAAACTCCTCCCCCCACTCTGCTGCCCCACCCAGCTTTATGTAAACTCCTCCCCCCACTCTGCTGCCCCACCCAGCTGTATGTAGACTCCTTCCCCCACTCTGCTGCCACTCCCGGCTGTAAGTAGTCTCCTCCCCCACTCTTCTGCCACACCCTATGGAGACTCCTCCCTCTTATCTGTTGCTACACCTAACTGTATGCAGACACCTCCCTCCACTAGGCTGCCCCACCCAGCTGTATGTAGACTCCTCCCTCTTAAATACTGTCCCACCTAGCTATATGTAGACCCCTCCCCCACTCTTTTGAAGTACCCAGCTGTCTGTAGACTCCTCCCCCACCCTGTGATTTCCCCTGTGGGGGTGGGGATGATGGTGACAATTATTGGGGTAATTTGTATGAAATGTAGAAGAAGATTCAATGTTTTTGTGTTTTTTCTGCCTCTGTAAAATGTGGAAAATATTCAACGTTGTGTTCTTCATTGTGACTTATTTATTCTGCTGAAATGTGGTAACCCATGGCAACGACTGCGACCGTGCTAAGACCTCCCACCTTCATCCATGTGAGTGCCCACCCCTGTACCCTCCATACCCCCCGTGTGTCTCTCACCCCCAGAAGTCCCCAGCCTTGGTACCTCCTGTACCCTCCATACCCCCCGTGTGTCTCTCACCCCTATAAGTCCCCAGCCTTGGTACCTCCTGTACCCTCCATACCCCCCGTGTGTCTCTCACCCCTATAAGTCCCCAGCCTTGGTACCTCCTGTACCCTCCATACCCCCCGTGTGTCTCTCACCCCCATAAGTCCCCAGCCTTGGTGCCTCCTGTACCCTCCATACCCCCCGTGTGTGTCTCACCCCCAGAAGTCCCCAACCTTGGTACCTCCTGTACCCTCCATACCCCCCGTGTGTCTCTCACCCCTATAAGACCCCAGCCTTGGTACCTCCTGTACCCTCCATACCCCCCGTGTGTCTCTCACCCCCAGAAGTCCCCAACCTTGGTACCTCCTGTACCCTCCATACCCCCCGTGTGTCTCTCACCCCTATAAGTCCCCAGCCTTGGTACCTCCTGTACCCTCCATACCCCCCGTGTGTCTCTCACCCCTATAAGTCCCCAGCCTTGGTACCTCCTGTACCCTCCATACCCCCCGTGTCTCTCTTCACCCCTATAAGTCCCCAGCCTTGGTACCTCCTGTACCCTCCATACCCCCCGTGTCTCTCACCCCTATAAGTCCCCAACCTTGGTACCTCCTGTACCCTCCATACCCCCCGTGTGTCTCTCACCCCTATAAGTCCCCAGCCTTGGTGCCTCCTGTACCCTCCATACCCCCCGTGTGTCTCTCACCCCTATAAGACCCCAGCCTTGGTACCTCCTGTACCCTCCATACCCCCCGTGTGTCTCTCACCCCTATAAGTCCCCAGCCTTGGTACCTCCTGTACCCTCCATACCCCCCGTGTGTCTCTCACCCCTATAAGTCCCCAGCCTTGGTACCTCCTGTACCCTCCATACCCCCCGTGTGTCTCTCACCCCCATAAGTCCCCAGCCTTGGTGCCTCCTGTACCCTCCATACCCCCCGTGTGTCTCTCACCCCCATAAGTCCCCAGCCTTGGTACCTCCTGTACCCTCCATACCCCCCGTGTGTCTCTCACCCCCATAAGTCCCCAGCCTTGGTACCTCCTGTACCCTCCATACCCCCCGTGTGTCTCTCACCCCTATAAGACCCCAGCCTTGGTACCTCCTGTACCCTCCATACCCCCCGTGTGTCTCTCACCCCCAGAAGTCCCCAACCTTGGTACCTCCTGTACCCTCCATACCCCCCGTGTGTCTCTCACCCCTATAAGTCCCCAGCCTTGGTACCTCCTGTACCCTCCATACCCCCCGTGTGTCTCTCACCCCTATAAGTCCCCAGCCTTGGTACCTCCTGTACCCTCCATACCCCCCGTGTCTCTCTTCACCCCTATAAGTCCCCAGCCTTGGTACCTCCTGTACCCTCCATACCCCCCGTGTCTCTCACCCCTATAAGTCCCCAACCTTGGTACCTCCTGTACCCTCCATACCCCCCGTGTGTCTCTCACCCCTATAAGACCCGAGCCTTGGTACCTCCTGTACCCTCCATACCCCCCGTGTGTCTCTCACCCCTATAAGTCCCCAGCCTTGGTACCTCCTGTATCCTCCATACCCCCCGTGTGTCTCTCACCCCCATAAGTCCCCAGCCTTGGTACCTCCTGTACCCTCCATACCCCCCGTGTGTGTCTCACCCCCAGAAGTCCCCAACCTTGGTACCTCCTGTACCCTCCATACCCCCCGTGTGTCTCTCACCCCTATAAGTCCCCAGCCTTGGTACCTCCTGTACCCTCCATACCCCCCGTGTCTCTCTTCACCCCTATAAGTCCCCAGCCTTGGTACCTCCTGTACCCTCCATACCCCCCGTGTCTCTCACCCCTATAAGTCCCCAACCTTGGTACCTCCTGTACCCTCCATACCCCCCGTGTGTTCTCACCCCTATAAGTCCCCAGCCTGGGTACCTCCTGTACCCTCCATACCCCCCGTGTGTCTCTCACCCCTATAAGTCCCCAGCCTTGGTACCTCCTGTACCCTCCATACCCCCCGTGTGTCTCTCACCCCTATAAGTCCCCAGCCTTGGTACCTCCTGTACCCTCCATACCACCCGTGTGTCTCTCACCCCTATAAGACCCCAGCCTTGGTACCTCCTGTACCCTCCATACCCCCCGTGTGTCTCTCACCCCCATAAGTCCCCAGCCTTGGTACCTCCTGTACCCTCCATACCCCCCGTGTGTCTCTCACCCCCAGAAGTCCCCAACCTTGGTACCTCCTGTACCCTCCATACCCCCCGTGTGTCTCTCACCCCTATAAGTCCCCAGCCTTGGTACCTCCTGTACCCTCCATACCCCCCGTGTCTCTCTTCACCCCTATAAGTCCCCAGCCTTGGTACCTCCTGTACCCTCCATACCCCCCGTGTCTCTCACCCCTATAAGTCCCCAACCTTGGTACCTCCTGTACCCTCCATACCCCCCGTGTGTCTCTCACCCCTATAAGACCCCAGCCTTGGTACCTCCTGTACCCTCCATACCCCCCGTGTGTCTCTCACCCCTATAAGTCCCCAGCCTTGGTACCTCCTGTATCCTCCATACCCCCCGTGTGTCTCTCACCCCCATAAGTCCCCAGCCTTGGTACCTCCTGTACCCTCCATACCCCCCGTGTGTCTCTCACCCCCAGAAGTCCCCAACCTTGGTACCTCCTGTACCCTCCATACCCCCCGTGTGTCTCTCACCCCTATAAGTCCCCAGCCTTGGTACCTCCTGTACCCTCCATACCCCCCGTGTCTCTCTTCACCCCTATAAGTCCCCAGCCTTGGTACCTCCTGTACCCTCCATACCCCCCGTGTGTTCTCACCCCTATAAGTCCCCAGCCTGGGTACCTCCTGTACCCTCCATACCCCCCGTGTGTCTCTCACCCCTATAAGTCCCCAGCCTTGGTACCTCCTGTACCCTCCATACCCCCCGTGTGTCTCTCACCTCCTGCAAACACCATCTTCTTCCAGGCCTGGGATTCCAGGATCTTGTCATGCGGGTAGATCCCCTGATCAATCATAAACAGGATCATGATGATGGCGATGGCGTGCAGGACTAGCGGGTGCCCACTGGTCAGGAGAGAGGCGCAGGACAAGATGGCGGAGGCGTATGGACAGGGCAAACCGCGGTACATAAAGGGGATTCCTGGGGAGAAGACACATTATGTGACATCAATAACTCTCCATCCTGCCCAAATCTCACTAGGCTGACAATTATGGGGGAGTCCCAACAATCAGGGAGTCACTTCCTGTCCCCCAACAATCAGGGAGTCACTTCCTGTCCCCCAACAATCAGGGAGTCACTTCCTGTCCCCCAACAATCAGGAAATCACTTCCTGTCCCCCAACAATCAGGGAGTCACTTCCTGTCCCCCAACAATCAGGGAGTGACTTCCTGTCCCCCAAAAATCAGGAAATCACTTCCTGTCCCCCAACAATCAGGGAGTCACTTCCTGTCCCCAATAATCAGGGAGTCACTTCCTGTCCCCCAATAATCAGGGAATCACTTCCTGTCCCCCAACAATCAGGGAGTCACTTCCTGTCCCCCAATAATCAGGGAATCACTTTCTGTCCCCCCAACAATCAGGGAGTTACTTCCTGTCCCCCAGCAATCAGGAAATAACTTCATGTCCCCCAACAATCAGGGAGTCCCTTCTTATCCCCCAACAATCAGGGAGTCCCTTCTTATCCCCCAACAATCAGTGAATCACTTCCTGTTCCCCAACAATCAGGGAGTCACTTCCTGTACCCCAACAATCAGGGAGTCCCTTCTTTACCCCACCCAATCAGTGGGTCCCTTCCTGTCCCCCAACAATCAGGGAGTTACTTCCTGTCCCCCAACAATCAGGGAGTCCCTTCCTGTCCCCCAACAATCAGGGAGTCCCTTCCTGTCCCCCAACAATCAGAGAGTCCCTTCCTGTTCCCCAGCAATTAGGTAATCCCTTCCTGTACCTCAACAATCAGGGAGTCCCTTCCTTACCCCCAACAATCAGTGGGTCCCTTCCTGTCCCCCAACAATCAGGGAGTCACTTCCTGTCCCCCAACAATCAGGGAGTCACTTCCTGTCCCCCAACAATCAGGGAATCACTTCCTGTCCCCTAACATTTAGGGAATCACTTCCTGTCCCCCAACAATCAGGGATTCCCTTCCTGTTCCCCAACAATCAGGAAATTCCTTCCTGTCCCCCATCAATCAGGGAATCACTTCCTGTCCCCCAACAATCAGAGAGTCCCTTCCTGTCCCCCAGCAATCAGGGAGTCACTTCCTGTCCCCCAACAATCAGGGAGTTACTTCCTGTCCCCCAAAATCAGGGAGTCACTTCCTGTCCCCCAACAATCAGGGAGTCACTTCCTGTCCCTCAAAATCAGGGAGTCACTTCCTGTCCCCCAACAATCAGGAAACCACTTCCTGTCCCCCAACAATCGGAGTCGCTTCCTGTCCCCCAACAATAAGGAAGTCACTTCCTGTCCCCCAACAATAAGGAAGTCACTTCCTGTTCCCCAGCAATTAGGGAATCACTTCCTGTACCCCAACAATCAGTGAATCACTTCCTGTCCCCCAACAATCAATCACTTCCTGTCCCCCAAAAATCAGGGGGTCCCTTCCTGTCCCCCAACAATCAGGGAGTCATTTCCTGTCCCCCAACAATCAGGGATTCCCTTCCTGTCCCCCAACAATCAGGAAATCCCTTCCTGTCCCCCATTAATCAGGGAATCACTTCCTGTCCCCCAACAATCAGGGAGTCACTTCCTGTCCCTCAACAATCAGGGAGTCCCTTCTTTTCCCCCAACAATCAGGGAATCACTTCCTGTCCCCCAACAATCAGGGAGTTACTTCCTGTACCCCAACAATCAAGGAGTCCCTTCCTGTCCTCCAACAATCAGGGAAAAACTTCCTGTCCCCCAACAATCAGGGAGTTACTTCCTGTCCCCCAACAATCAGGGAGTTCCTTCCTGTCCCCCAACAATCAGGGAACAACTTCCTGTCCCCCAACAATCAGGGAGTTACTTCCTGTCCCCCAACAATCAGGGATTCCCTTCCTGTCCCCCAACAATCAGGAAATCCCTTCCTGTCCCCCAACAATCAGGGAGTCCCTTCTTTTCCTCCAACAATCAGGGAGTCACTTCCTGTCCCCCAACAATCAGGGAGTCACTTCCTGTCCCCCAACAATCAGGGAGTCACTTCCTGTTCCCCAACAATCAGGGAGTCACTTCCTGTTCCCCAACAATCAGGGAGTCACTTCCTGTCCCCCAACAATCAGGGAGTCACTTCCTGTCCCCCAGCAATCAGGAAATAACTTCCTGTCCCCCAACAATCAGGGAGTCACTTCCTGTTCCCCAACAATCAGGGAGTCACTTCCTGTCCCCCAACAATCAGGGAGTCACTTCCTGTCCCCCAACAATCAGGGAGTCACTTCCTGTCCCCCAACAATCAGGGAGTCACTTCCTGTACCTCAACTAAAAGTGAAGGGAAGGGAAGAGGGAGTGTCCCACAATGCAATGTGTGCACTGTAGCTGCCATTAGAGGCGTGGTCAGAGAAATGGAGGAGGCGGCAAAGTAGGCAGAATTTAGTTGGGTGATATTTTTGGGTAATATTTCTTGGTGAATATTTCCGGATGATATTTTGGGTAAATATATTTGGGTGATATTTCTGGGTGAATATTTTTGGGTGATAATTTTGAGTGAATATATTCCGGTGAATTTTTTGGAGTGAATATTTTTGGGTAGGATTTTGGGTAAATATATTTTGGGTGAATTTATTTGGGTGATATTTTTAGGTGTATGTATTCAGGTGATATTTCTGGGTGAATATTTTCGAGTGATATTTTTGGGTAATATTTTCAGGTGAAAATATCTGGATAATATTTTTGGGTAAATATATTTTTGGGTGATATTTCTGAGTGAATATATTCAAGAGACATTTTTGAGTGAATATATTCGGGTGATATTACTGGGTGAATATTTTTCAGTAATATTTTGGATGAATATATTTGGGTGATATTTTTGGGTGAATATACTGTATTGAGGTGAAATTTTTGGGTAAAATTTTGGATGAATATATTTTGGTGATAATTTTGGGCAATATTTTTGGGTGAATATATTTTTTGGTGATATTTGTGGGTGATATTTTCGGGTGAATATATTTGGGTGATATTTTTTAGGTGAATATATTTGGGTGATATTTGTAGATAAATGTATTCAGGTGATATTTTCGGGTGAATATATTTGGGTGATAATTTTGGCTGAATGTATTTTGGTGAATATAATCGGGTGATATTTTTGGGTGAATAGTTTTGGATGATATTTTCGGGTGAATATATTTGGGCGATATTTTTGGGTGAATATATTTGGGTGATAATTTTGGGTGAATATACTGTATTTGGGTTATATTTTTGGGTGAATATTTTTGGATAATATATTGGATGAAAATATATTTTGGTGATAATTTTGGGCGATATTTTCGGGTGAATATATTTAGGTGATTATTGTTGGGTGAATATAGGCGGATCCTTACCGCTGGAGTAGAAGCAGAGTCGTGTGAAGACGGCCAGGGCGTACACCATCACCAGCATTGCGTCCATCGCGCCATTCCTGTGCAGAAGCAGCGCCGTGGCCAATCCAAACGATGTGAAATCTGCAAAGTCGTCCAATTTCGCACCTGAAAAGCGAACAATAAACCCCTGGATGAGTTCTCTGATGGGGAATGCTGGCGCAGCACAGATCACACCATCCGGTTCAGATTCTAAGGGGAACCCCATGCCAAAATTATAAATAAAACAAAAAAAAAACAGTGTGACCCCCCCCCCCCTCAGGTCCGGTTCACATTCTAAGGGGAACCCCATGCCAAAATTAAAAAAACAAAAACAAAAAAACAGTGTGGGGTCCCCCCCCCTTCAGGTCCAGTTCAGTTTATAAGGGGAACCCCATGCCAAAATTAAAAAAAACAGTGTGGGGTTCCGTCTCCAAAATCTATACCAGACCCTTATCCGAGCATGCAGCCCAGCAGGTCAGGAAAGTGGGGGGGGGGGGGAGCGTGTGCCCTCCCAGTCCTGAACCATACCAGGCCACATGCCCTCAACATGGGGGGATGCTTTGGGGCAGGGGGGGGGCTCTGCCCCCCACCCCATAGCACCTTGTCCCCATGTTGATAGGGACAAGGGCCTCTTCCCCACAACCCTGGACTGTGGTTGTGGGGGTCTGTGGATGGGGGGGGGCTCATCAGAAACCTATGTGAATGAGTATGGGGTACCTAACCAGTTTTTGACAATTACTGTCCCCCCAATGTAAATCCTTCGCCAATCATGCCCCCACCGACCCAAAAAAAGAAAAGGAAAACCCCTCCAACCTTGTTGTAAGTCCCCCGCCAACTGCCTGCTCCTCCATCTTACATTTCTTATATAGGTAAGGGTCACCGATCACATCAGCGGGTGACCCTGCCCCCATAACCAGGGCATGCTGGGTCAATGATGTCACAAGGGGGCGGGGTTACCCACTGACATCATTGGGTGACTCCGCCCCTTAATTAAGAAATGTCAAATGGAGCAGCAGGCAGTCGTTAGGGAGCCTTCAACGAGGTCGGAGGTTTGTTTTGGTTTTCTTTTTTCGGGTCTAATGGTGTGACTGAAGATGGATCTACATCGGGGGACATTGATTTTTATATTTTAAAAAAGGGATTGTCAAAAACTCATCTTTATTCACTTTTTACACTTTTTTGGTGACTGGGTAGAGGTAGTATGTACCCCATACTCATTCAGATGGGGGGGGGGATTTCGGTGCCCTCTTGTTAAAGGGGGTTCCCAGATTTCGATAAGCCCCCCCGCCCGCAGTCCCCCACAACCACAGTCCAGGGTTGTGGGGAAGAGGCCCTTGTTCCTATCAACATGGGACAAGCCCCCCCCCTATATTGGGGGCATGTGACCTGGTATGGTTTAGGAGGGGGGGGGCACGTTTGTCTCCCTTGCATGCTCTGATAAGGGTCTGGTATGGATTTTAGGGGGGACCCTATGCTGTTTTTTTTTTTTTTTTCAATTTTGGCGTGGGGTTCACCTTAGAACCCATACCAGACTTGAAGGGTCTAGTATGGACTGTGGGGGGGGGGGGGGGAACCTCATGCTGTTTTTTTTTCTAATTTCGGCATGGGGTTCACCTTAGAACCCATACCAGACTTGAAGGGTCTAGTATGGCCATGTTGTTGGTTAGTAGCGGCCGTTGCTATCAATCTGCAGTCATTATAGCGTGTACCGGAGTGGTCTGTGAAAACAGCAACTGGTCCAAATCTCCCGTTATTCCTGCTGTAGTCATCAGAAGTGACGTGGTTGGACATTTTGGCGAGTTGGAGTTTTTTGGGCATTCGTTTGTTTACATTCAGCTGTCAGTGAGGAAGCCCGCTGGCAGCTGATGAGTCATCGGTTGCTAAGGACGCGGCGGACGGCTTCCCGGCCTTCTTAACAAACAGATTTTGTTAATGCAGAATTTGAATCGTTCCAAAAATTTATAAACGAAACCAAACTAAATGAATTCTGAAACCAAATTAGTAACATAACGAATGTTTCCGAGTTTTGTGTTCTGCACATGTCTATCAGCGATTAGTCCGACAAGTGGGACTGAAAAGGAACGAACTCTCAGCCGCCATTCATTGTCTGTCATTGTCATTTTCTGACTGTAATAGAAATCAGCGAGGTGAAAGCTGCAGCATGCTACCAAGAGGACTTTGGTTGCTATGGGTAACACAGACAGTCCTCATTTCAGGCAGACTGGGGGGTATTGGAGGTGTCGGGGAATGATTGATGGAGGTCCGGCTGGCGGTGGGGCTCAGGGCTGCGTCCTTTCCTCTTGCGGTTTACGGCAAGGTGGGTAACCCTGCGGGAGCCTCTTACTTGCCTCGTTAATGTTTAACCGGCGGATGGAATAATGACGTCACTCACCCAGAGCTGAGCACGTGTTCAGCTGCCGAGCCACCGCACCGTCTGCCAGGTCCAACATGAAGCCGGTGAGGAGGAGCCAACACGCCCACTGCCGGTACCTGCCGGGAGAGAGGAGCCAATCAGAGAGCGCCTTTAACTCAGTGTACAGATAATACGACAAAACCGCAATCCAATCCGATCTTCAGGAGGATGAACATCCGCCTGCTGAGAGGACCTTATTATGCGGTGACCTGAATTTTAACATGAAATCAAGGGACATATTTTTCTTTTTTTTACTAGTAATGTTGGCAATTAGCAACTTATAGCGGGACTGTGATATTGCGGCAGTGGAGCGGCAGTGTGATGAGTGGTGGAGCAGCGGAGTGATGGAGCAGCGGAGTGATGTGAGTGGTGGAGCAGCGGAGTGATGGAGCGGTGGAGTGATGGAGCAGCAGAGTGGTGGAGTGATGGAGCAGCAGAGTGGTGGAGCAGTGGAGTGAAGGAGCCGTGGAGTGAAGGAGTGGTGGAGTGATGGAGCGACAGAGTGGTGGAGTGATGGAGCAGCGGAGTGGTGGATCAGTGGAGTGGCGGAGTAATGGAGGGGTTTTGCAGCGGAGTGGTGGAGCGGAGAAGTGATGGAGCAGCAGAGTGGTGGAGTGGCAGAGTGAAGGAGTGGTGGAGCGGCAGAGTGGTGGAGCAGCAGAGTAGTGGAGCAGTGGCGTGGTAAAGCAGCGGAGTGGCAGAGTGATGGAGCGACAGAAATGTGGAGCAGTATAGTGGTGGAGCGGAGGAGTGGTGGAGTGGTGGAGCAGCGGAGTGGTGGAACAGCGGAGTGGTGGAGCGGTAGAGTGGTGAAGTGGTAGAGTAGTGCAGCGGTAGAGCGTTAGAGCAGTAGAGCGGCGGAGTGGTGGAGCGGTAGAGCAGTGGAGTGGTGGAGTGGTAGAGTGGTGGAGCAGTGGAGTGGTGGAGCAGCCGAGTGGCGGAACGGTAGAGTGGTGGAGCGGTAGAGTGGTAGGGCAGTGGAGTGGCGGAGCGGTGGAGCAGTGGATTGATGAAGCTGCGGAGTGGTGGAGTGGTAGACTGGTAGAATGGTGTAGTGGTGGAGTGGTAGAGAGCGGTAGAGTGGTGGAGCGGTAGAGCGGTGGAGTGGTAGAGTGGTGGAGCAGCAGAGTGGTGGATTGGTAGAGTGGTAGGGCAGCAAAGTGGTGGAGCGGTGGAGTGGTGGAGCAGTGGATTGATGGAGCAACGGAGTTGTGGAGCGGTGGAGCAGCAGATAAGGGGAGCGGGGGAACAGCAGAGCGGGGAGTGTATTTAAGCATTTTTTTTTAATTCTGCACTGACTTTCTTTCCTGGGTCCCTGTTCAAACCCAATCCGGGGACAGACTTGGTTTCCGGGGACAGACTTGGTTTCCGGGGACAGACTTGGTTTCCGGGGACAGACTTGGTTTCCGGGGACAGTCTTGGTTTCCGGGGACAGACTTGGTTTCTGGGGACAGTCTTGGTTTCTGGGGACAGACAGGGACAGTCTTGGTTTCCAGGGACAGACTTGGTTTCCGGGGACAGACTTGGTTTCCGGGGACAGACTTGGTTTCCGGGGACAGTCTTGGTTTCCGGGGATAGACTTGGTTTCCGGGGACAGTCTTGGTTTCCGGGGACAGTCTTGGTTTCCGGGGACAGACTTGGTTTCCGGGGACAGTCTTGCTTTCTGGGGACAGACGGGGAAAGTCTTGGTTTCCGGGGACAGACTTGGTTTCCGGGGACAGACTTGGTTTCCGGGGACAGACTTGGTTTCCGGGGACAGACTTGGTTTCCGGGGACAGACTTGGTTTCCGGGGACAGTCTTGGTTTCCGGGGACAGTCTTGGTTTCCGGGGACAGGCTTGGTTTCCGGAGACAGTCTTGGTTTCTGGGGACAGACTTGGTTTCCGGAGACAGTCTTGGTTTCTGGGGACGGTCTCTGAAATGAGGACACTGTCCCTGCGCTAATGAAATTATTTGCAGGCATTGAGCTCCGCTCCTATCACACCTATATGTGTGTATGTGTATAAATACATATATGTGTGTGTGTATATATACCCCTACACAGAAGTTCAGATGTTATGCCTGCCTCCAAAGACGCCTAAAAAATGCCCAAAAAAACGCCTGCAACAACACACCTGGGCGTTTTTGTTGCAGGCGTTTATTGGGCTTTTTTGTGGACGTCTTTGGAGGCAGGCATAACATCTGAACTTCTGTGTAGGGGTATATACACACACATATATGTATATATACACATACACACATATAGGTGTGAAAGTAGCGGAGCCCTATGCCTGCAAATAATTTCATTAGCGCAGGCATAGGGTTCTGCTACTTTTACACCTATATGTGTGTAAGTGTATATATACATATATATGTGTGTGTGTGTATATATACCCCTACACAGAAGTTCAGATGTTATGCCTGCCTCCAAAGACGCCCAAAAAATGCCCAAAAAAACGCCTGCAACAAAAACGGCCAGGTGTGAAAGGAGCGGAGCCCTATGCCTGCTCTACTGCAATTCTAAGACAAACGATCTTTTTTCTATGGCGGTCACCCTGACATGGAAGGGTTTTGTCACCCTGCCATAGCAGTCAGTGTCAGTTCACCCTACACTACACTACGGTCACCCTGACACTTAACACTTTCCCAACAGAAACTAGATTATTAAATCTAACTATAGTGTAAAATAGCACCCTAACTACACTAGATATCCCTTTCCTCACACTAATAATTGCTAAATGACACTTTGAAGCAGAAGTAACAGAACTGCTTCCACTCTCTTCCACAGCCCTGTATTACAGTGCTAGAGATTTGGCGGGGCTATGTTATATACTCGGGGGGGGGGGGCGTATTCACTACTGATTGGCCTCTGGACCCCCTAGTCACTCCAATCACATTCCTAGCATCCTCCTGCCCCCTCAATTGGCTTTTACTGATGGTTCTGGTCCAATCACTGGCTTTTAAAGCCCAGTTCCTGTCCCATTGCATTTTGGTCGGTTCTGGTTGCCGAATTCCAAACTTTTTCCACAAAAAGTTCGGAATTCGGCCGAATTTCGAACAGTCAATGTTCGGGTCGACCCGAACCGTTTGATCATCCCTAGTAATGAGCAATATAAATGGATCCGTATCCTTCTACACTTTCACAAATGTTCCTTTCTACCTTATTTCTTTCATATATAGTGCTGGTCATGTGAACCCCCACCTCCTGACCTCTCCCCCCCCCCCCCCAGGAGAAGCTGCTGGCCTAAATGAGGCTATGAAGACAGGAGATCATGTTCTGTGAAGGATAGGAGGAATGGGGGGCGGGGCTTGGAGGGATGGGGGGTGGGGCAGGGCAGGTCTAGGCATGCCTTTTAAAAAAGACCGACAACCTTTTCAGGAAGTGAAAGACAGCTTTGAAAACTCAGATAAAGGGAGAACGTTGTCGGTGAGGAACAGGAAGAAGCTGATTGGCTGGGTTAAATAAGACTTTCTAAGCTACACAAGCAGCCAGCCAGAAAATGAATAATATCGCATATAAAGATTTTTTAGACTGAAGTTTCCCCTTATTAATGCCAATGAAAGCCCCCAGCACCAGTCGGATCTCTGCCACGCCCCCTTCTACAAAAGGATGGAAAGTGGGTGTGTCAGAGGAGGAAGTCGATGTTTGGAATGTTCCGGGCGCTCACCCGTTCAGGTTGCAGAGGATGGAGCTCAGACCCATCAGCAGGTTGGCCAGGGACAGGAAATTGGCGGCGTTCTTCCGAACGAATTCCCGCGTCTGGCAATGGGATGGCGGCCCGCGATAGATCACCTTCCTGGCGTGATGGACAAGTCCTGGAGGGAGAAGAGAAAGAGTCAGCCCCCAGATACACCTCACATACACAGTCCTATCATCCAATCAGGAAGTCTCTCACATACACAGTCCTATCATCCAATCAGGAAGTCTCTCACTTTGTACAATCAGGTTGTGAAGTGTATGGCCAACTCTCCTATATTCACCTGCACAGTCCTGAGGAAGGAGGCGGGACTCCGAAATGCTCCCGAAATCTCACTGGTCAGGACAGAGCGTCATCCAACCTATCAGGACCTGCTTGGGAGGTCCATTCAGGGGATCCGCCCACAAGGACAGATCCTGAAAGGGATCCCATTGGACAGATAATCGGGAAGGTGGGTGGATGATAACGATTGGATGGATACAATGTTTCCTCTCGGAGGATTGGAATGTTTCTCTTGTGGTGACGAGTTTCGCCCAATCAGTGACACAGACAGTTCTGATTTCAGACAGGAGGTTCAGGACTGTTATTGGCTGGTTGGTCTCTCCTCACTTCCTGTTGTGTCACCAGGAGAGAAAGTGAAGGGAAATCCCCCCCAGCGGGGACACAGCTATAAATAAGGGGATGGGATTGAACCCTTCCATCTCAGTCTCAGTCAGGGGAAGGGGAGGAGGGGCAGCTGTCTGGACGCAGGGTGGGGCTTGTATTAATAAAGGGGGAGGGACAGTTCTTGCCCCGGACACTGGAAGCTCTGCCCTCGGGGTCCCCACACACCATACAATCTGATTGGACAATCCTGCGCACTCACCTGATGGAGGCAACTGCATCAGCATCTCCAAGCGTCCAGCAGGCGGCGCTGTCCCGGGGTATCTGTGAGGGGGGAGGGGAGAGAAGAGGTAATGATGAGTATCGGGGGATGGGGGGAGATGTCACCGCCGGCACACAATGGACAAAAGACGGGAAAAGAGAGAAAAGCTTTGTTTGTGCCGGAGAACCCTCCTCAGCCAATCACAGCCCTCCGTTCTGCACACAGGACAGCGGGGGGGGGGGAATCTGAGAGTGTACCCCTCCTCCCCCATCCAGAAACTTCTACAGGTAGAAGGTTCCCATTCTCTGCATTCAGGGGTGCACCTCCTCCCTCCCCCCATCATACTTACCTGAGCTCCTCCCACCCCATCATACTTACCTGAGCTCCTCCCTCCCCCCATCATACTTACCTGAGCTCCTCCCTCCCCTCCATCATACTTACCTGAGCTCCTCCCACCCCATCATACTTACCTGAGCTCCTTCCCCCATCATACTTACCTGAGCTCCTCCCTCCCCCCATCATACTTACCTGAGCTCCTTCCCCCATCATACTTACCTGAGCTCCTCCCCTCATCATACTTACCTAAGCTCCTCCCTCCCCTCCATCATACTTACCTGAGCTCCTCCCTCCCCTCCATCATACTTACCTGAGCTCCTCCCACCCCATCATACTTACCTGAGCTCCTTCCCCCATCATACTTACCTGAGCTCCTCCCCTCATCATACTTACCTAAGCTCCTCCCTCCTCTCCATCATACTTACCTGAGCTCCTCCCTCCCCTCCATCATACTTACCTGAGCTCCTCCCTCCCCTACATCATACTTACCTGAGCTCCTCCCTCCCCTCCATCATACTTACCTGAGCTCCTCCCCCATCATACTTACCTGAGCTCCTCCCTCCTTCCTTATTGGCTCCTACTGCTGTCATCCACAGCCTGTGCGAATGGGCGGGGCTGAGATGTGCTGTGTGTGTCAATGGAAACACACAGCCCAGATCTGAAAGCATTGCAATACTGACAGTTACAGCAGAGCTCAGACTGGGGGAGGGAGAAGCAGTCCCTGCACTCCTCTATACAGCAGAGCTCAGACTGGGGGAGGGAGAAGCAGTCCTTGCAGTCCTCAATACAGCAGAGCTCAGACTGGGGGAGGGAGAAGCAGTCCCTGCAGTCCTCAATACAGCAGAGCTCAGACTGGGGGAGGGAGAAGCAGTCCCTGCACTCCTCTATACAGCAGAGCTCAGACTGGGGGAGGGAGAAGCAGTCCTTGCAGTCCTCAATACAGCAGAGCTCAGACTGGGGGAGGGAGAAGCAGTCCCTGCACTCCTCTATACAGCAGAGCTTAGACTGGGGGAGGGAGAAGCAGTCCTTGCAGTCCTCTATACAGCAGAGCTCAGACTGGGGAAGGGAGAAGCAGTCCCTGCAGTCCCCTATACAGCAGAGCTCAGACTGGGGAAGGGAGAAGCAGTCCCTGCAGTCCTCTATACAGCAGAGCTCAGACTGGGGGAGGGAGAAGCAGCCCCTGCAGTCCTCTATACAGCAGAGCTCAGACTGGGGGAGGGAGAAGCAGTCCCTGCACTCCTCTATACAGCAGAGCTCAGACTGGGGGAGGGAGAAGCAGTCCCTGCACTCCTCTATACAGCAGAGCTCAGACTGGGGAAGGGAGAAGCAGTCCCTGCAGTCCCCTATACAGCAGAGCTCAGACTGGGGGAGGGAGAAGCAGCCCCTGCAGTCCTCTATACAGCAGAGCTCAGACTGGGGGAGGGAGAAGCAGTCCCTGCACTCCTCTATACAGCAGAGCTCAGACTGGGGGAGGGAGAAGCAGTCCCTGCACTCCTCTATACAGCAGAGCTCAGACTGGAGGAGGGAGAAGCAGCCCCTGCAGTCCTCTATACAGCAGAGCTCAGACTGGGGGAGGGAGAAGCAGTCCCTGCACTCCTCTATACAGCAGAGCTCAGACTGGGGGAGGGAGAAGCAGTCCCTGAAGTCCTCTATACAGCAGAGCTCAGACTGGGGGAGGGAGAAGCAGTCCCTGAAGTCCTCTATACAGCAGAGCTCAGACTGGGGGAGGGAGAAGCAGTCCTTGCAGTCCTCTATACAGCAGAGCTCAGACTGGGGGAGGGAGAAGCAGTCCCTGCAGTCCCCTATACAACAGGTGATGAGGGGGAGGGGTATGGACTGTCCTCTGACTCTCCAGCCGATGAGGAACTATAAGTCCCAGCAGATCCACAGGGAATTCTGGGATGTGTGGAGCCATGACCATCACCTGACAGCCTGGAAGGAAGTGATTGGGGGATAATGGGACGGG
This sequence comes from Pelophylax lessonae, assembly GCF_965119305.1. Taxonomy (NCBI): domain Eukaryota; kingdom Metazoa; phylum Chordata; class Amphibia; order Anura; family Ranidae; genus Pelophylax; species Pelophylax lessonae. The sequence continues at coordinate 225,440,974 of NC_138779.1, read as the reverse complement.
GGAGGGGGCATAGAGATCCCATTATCAGCTGAATGTAGCAATATGTAACACCTGGTTACTATTGGCAACAACACTTCCCTTAATGGGGTCCCTGGGGGGGGTTAATGATGGCACACCCTGGCCCCCCCCCCACGGTAAAAGTCTCACCTGTCACCTACCTGGTTATACAACATTCCCACCTTCAGCAGGTAAGTGATGACTCTGTCCATCCATCCATCCATCCATCCCACTGGGGCAGAATGAAAAGGGTCACTTACCTGGGGGTGTCCGGTCTACTTCCTGGAGGTGTCAGGTCTTCTTCCTGGAGGGGTCTCCTTCCTGGAGGTGTCGGGTCTCCTTCCTGGGGGTGTCGGGTCTCCTTCCTGGGGGGGTCTCCTTCCTGGGGGTGTCGGGTCTCCTTCCTGGGGGGGTCTCCTTCCTGGGGGTGTCGGGTCTCCTTCCTTGAGGGGTCTCCTTCCTTGGGGTGTCAGGTCTCCTTCCTGGAGGGGTCTTCTTCCTGGGGGTGTTGGGTCTCCTTCCTGGGAGGTCAAATCTTCTCCCGGGGGTAAATTCTTCTCCTTGGGGTCAGCACTGTGAGGAGCGGTGCCGGGTCCCCTGGAATAGGAACAGAGGCAATGTACAATGAGGAGCCCCCACCGTCCTAAGTCCAATGATTCTGTAAAGGGTCCAATGTCGAGTGGGTCCTGTGTCTCTGTAAGGGGGTCCTGTGTCTTGGGGGTCCAATGTCTCTAGGGATGGAGAGGGGGTCGTGTGTCTCTGTGAGGGGGTCCTGTGTCTCAGGGGTCCTATGTCTCTGGGGATGGAGAGGGGGTCCTATGTCTCTGAGGATGGAGAGGGGGTCCTGTGTCTTGGGGTCCTATGTCTCTGAGAATGGAGAGGGGGTCCTGTGTCTTGGGGGTCCTATGTCTCTGGGTATGGAGAGGGGGTCCTGTGTCTTGGGGGTCCTATGTCTCTGGGGATGAAGAGGGGGTCCTGTGTCTCGGGGGTCCAATGTCTTTGGGGATGGAAAGGAGGTCCTGTGTCTCGGGGTCCTGTGTCTTGGGGGTCCAATGTCTCTGGGGATGGAGAGGAGGTCCTGTGTCTTTGGGAATGGGGAGGGGGTCCTGTGTCTCGGGGTCCTGTGTCTCTGGGGATGGAGAGGGGTTCCTGTGTCTCGGGGTCCTGTGTCTCTGGGGATGGAGAGGGGGTCCTGTGTCTGGGGGTCCTGTGTCTCTGGGGATGGAGAGGGGGTCCTGTGTCTGGGGGTCCTGTGTCTCTGGGGATGGAGAGGGGGTCCTGTGTCTGGGGGTCCTGTGTCTCTGGGGATGGAGAGGGGGTCCTGTGTCTGGGGGTCCTGTGTCTCTGGGGATGGAGAGGGGGTCCTGTGTCTGGGGGTCCTGTGTCTCTGGGGATGGAGAGGGGGTCCTGTGTCTGGGGGTCCTGTGTCTGGGGGTCCTGTGTCTTGGGGGTCCTGTGTCTGGGGATGGAGAGGGGGTCCTGTGTCTGGGGGTCCTGTGTCTGGGGGTCCTGTGTCTCTGGGGATGGAGAGGGGGTCCTGTGTCTGGGGGTCTTGTGTCTCTGGGGATGGAGAGGGGGTCCTGTGTCTTGGGGGTCCTGTGTCTGGGGGTCCTGTGTCTGGGGATGGAGAGGGGGTCCTGTGTCTTGGGGGTCCTGTGTCTGGGGATGGAGTGGGGGTCCTGTGTCTGGGGGTCCCGTGTCTCTGGGGATGGAGAAGGGGGTCCTGTGTCTCGGGGTCCTCTGTCTCTATGAGGAGTCCTATGTTTCCAGGGTCCTATATCTCGGGGTCCTGTGTTTCGGGGTCCTCTGTCTCTATGAGGAGTCCTATGTTTCCAGGGTCCTATATCTCGGGGTCCTGTGTTTCGGGGTCCTCTGTCTCTATGAGGAGTCCTATGTTTCCAGGGTCCTATATCTCGGGGTCCTCTGTCTCTATGAGGAGTCCTATGTTTCCAGGGTCCTATATCTCGGGGTCCTGTGTCTTTGGGGTCCTATGACGGTATGAGGATTCCTGTGTCGCAGTTCGGTGCTCTGCCAGTCCTCATCCTCCTCCTCCCTCTTCTATTCCCTCTTTTGGTCTCTCTGCTGCCTCTCCTGGTGGAAGCGGAGAGGAAAATTCCAGGGAAATCTTCTGACTGGACCCCACACAGATCAGAGATATTGGGGGGGTCTGGGGAGGAATGAGGATGACACGGGGCTCTGATATCAGATACAGGGGTTCCCCCTTCAGTGCAATATATACTCAGATACAGAGGGATCCCCAATAATTTTACATCCTGAAACAAAGTCTGGGGTACAGAGGGATAAAAAGTGGGGTACAGACGGATTAGTACTGGGGTACACACAGGATGGGGTACAGAGGGATTAATACTGGGGTACACACAGGATGGGGTACAGAGGGATTAATACTGGGGTACACACAGAATGGAATACAGAGAGATTAATACTGGGGTACACACAGGATGGGGTACAGAGGGATTAATACTGGGGTACACACAGGATGGGGTACAGAGGGATTAATACTGGGGTACACACAGAATGGAATACAGAGAGATTAATACTGGGGTACACACAGAATGGAATACAGAGAGATTAATACTGGGGTACACACAGATCGGGGTACAGATTTATAAATACTGGGGTACACACAGAATGGAATACAGAGAGATTAATGCTGGGGTACACACAGAATGGGGTACAGAGGTGAAAATACCGGGGTGCATACAGAATGGGATTCAGAGGCATTAATTCTGGGGTACACACAGAATGGGATAAAGGGTGAGAAATACTGGGGTGCACACAGAATGGGGTTCAGGAGAATTAATAAAGGGGTACACTGATTATGGGGTGCGAGTGAATAATACTGGGGGACACACAGAATGGGGTACAGGTAGATTAATACTGGGGTACACACAGAATGGGGTTCAGCGGAATTAATAAAGGGATACACACAGAATGGGATAGAGGGGGAGAAATACTGGGGTGCACACAGAATGGGATTTAGAGGAATTAATAAAGGGGTACACTGATTATGGGGTGCAAAGTGAATAATACTGGGGTACACACAGAATGGGATAGAGGGGGATAAATACTGGGGTGCACACAGAATGGGGTACAAGTAGATTAATACTGGGGTACACACAGAATGGGGTTCAGAGGAATTAATAAAGGGGTACACTGATTATGGGGTAAAGTGAATAATACCGGGGTGCACACAGAATAGGGTTCAAGGAGAGACCCTCATTGGCCGGATAATCATCGGCCCAGATGTTATCACTGTGGGGGGGGGGGGGTAAAACTGTGGCTCAGCCCTCTGTGAGTACCGCCCCTGACCTCCCGTGTGAACGAGGCCTTATGCCCCATACACACGTGCAGATTGACCTTTTCTATGTAGTGCAAGGGCCGGCCGGATTGCATACAAATTGAAAGTGTTTAGGTCTGACCTCATATTATATGGTTTTGGTAAGTCTGCAGATAATCTGCACGTGTGTACGGGGCATTACAGTGTGTATGGGACCCGGGGGGAGGGGCAGCAGATTTATTACTGGAGATAAGATGTGATGATATGAAGTGATGGGGGAGGGGGGTATTTGGTCGGAGTGCCACTTTATGCCCCTGTAATAAATCTCCCACATTAGCATGTCTTCCCCCCCCCATGTCAGGTGACCCCCATCCCCCCTCCCTCATGTCAGGTGACCCCCCCCCCCATCCCCCCATGTCAGGTGTGTGAAGGTCAGGTAGTGAAGCGGAGTGCACAATGGAGCGCGGCCGAGCGTTACTCCGCATATAATGTACACCGCCGCCAGCGTCACCTGACCGCCGCCCGTCCTTCAACACCCAATCCCCTCCCCCACAATAAAGCTTAGGGGTGCTGGATTTTCTTTCTAACCCCCCCCCCCCCACACCCAAGGCGGCTGCCCCTTTTGCCTATCCCTTGGCCCCGAAATGCGACAGCCTTCTCCGGTATCCAATGACTGCCTATTGGTTAGTGAACTACAAGTCCCAGCATGCGGTGTCAGCAACATTCCATAAACACCGATATCCCAGGACTTCTATGTCCAGGACGGTGCGCGCTGCCAGTCTCTATATACTGAGAAGTGACAGTTATGTGGCAGTGCAGTCCCTGGATGGGACAGTTGTGGGGTCTCTATAGGTCCCCTCCATCTATATACTGAGAAGTGACAGTTATGTGGCACCGCAGTCCCTGGCTGGGACAGTTCTGGGCTCTGTGGTAATAATTGATGATTTATTGTGTCCATAAAGAAATATTTTATATGCGATTCTCACAGAGATGGCGCCATAAAGAGAGAATAGTACAGAGGAAGGGGAGGAGTCTGAAGGCTTTATTACCCCCCATTATTCATACAGTGAATGCTGTGTGGGAACAAGGAGAACTTGTCATAGAATCTCTCCAACCGACCAATCAGAGAGGGCCGCTGACACCCTCCATGTACTGCACCTACAGAGAAGGGGCTCTGAAATGTGGGAACTCAGGAACTCAGCACAGGGATGGGGGGAACCCCTCATAATGGGCACAGCGGGGGTACAGACCCAGGAACTCAGCACAGGGATGGTGGGAACCCCTCATAATGGGCACAGCGGGGGTACAGACCCAGGAACTCAGCACAGGGATGGAGGGAACCCCTCATAATGGGCACAGCGGGTGTACAGACCCAGGAACTCAGCACAGGGATGGTGGGAACCCCTCATAATGGGCACAGCGGGGGTACAGACCCGGGAACTCAGCACAGGGATGGGGGAACCCCTCATAATGGGCACAGCGGGGGTACAGACCCGGGAACTCAGCACAGGGATGGGGGGAACCCCTCATAATGGGCACAGCGGGTGTACAGACCCGGGAACTCAGCACAGGGATGGAGGGAACCCCTCATAATGGGCACAGCGGGGTACAGACCCAGGAACTCAGCACAGGGATGGAGGGAACCCCTCATAATGGGCACAGCGAGGGTACAGACCGGGAACTCAGCACAGGGATGGGGGAACCCCTCATAATGGGCACAGCGGGGGTACAGACCCGAGAACTCAGCACAGGGATGGTGGGAACCCCTCATAATGGGCACAGCGGGGGTACAGACCCAGGACCTCAGCACAGGGATGGGGGAACCCCTCATAATGGGCACAGCGGGGGTACAGACCCGAGAACTCAGCACAGGGATGGTGGGAACCCCTCATAATGGGCACAGCGGGGGTACAGACCGGGAACTCAGCACAGGGATGGGGGAACCCCTCATAATGGGCACAGCGGGGGTACAGACCCGGGAACTCAGCACAGGGATGGGGGGAACCCCTCATAATGGGCACAGCGGGGGTACAGACCCGAGAACTCAGCACAGGGATGGTGGGAACCCCTCATAATGGGCACAGCGGGGGTACAGACCCAGGAACTCAGCACAGGGATGGAGGGAACCCCTCATAATGGGCACAGCGAGGGTACAGACCGGGAACTCAGCACAGGGATGGGGGAACCCCTCATAATGGGCACAGCGGGGGTACAGACCCGAGAACTCAGCACAGGGATGGTGGGAACCCCTCATAATGGGCACAGCGGGGGTACAGACCCAGGACCTCAGCACAGGGATGGGGGAACCCCTCATAATGGGCACAGCGGGGGTACAGACCCGAGAACTCAGCACAGGGATGGTGGGAACCCCTCATAATGGGCACAGCGGGGGTACAGACCGGGAACTCAGCACAGGGATGGGGGAACCCCTCATAATGGGCACAGCGGGGGTACAGACCCGGGAACTCAGCACAGGGATGGGGGGAACCCCTCATAATGGGCACAGCGGGGGTACAGACCCGAGAACTCAGCACAGGGATGGTGGGAACCCCTCATAATGGGCACAGCGGGGGTACAGACCCGGGAACTCAGCACAGGGATGGTGGGAACCCCTCATAATGGGCACAGCGGGTGTACAGACCCGGGAACTCAGCACAGGGATGGTGGGAACCCCTCATAATGGGCACAGCGGGGGTACAGACCCGAGAACTCAGCACAGGGATGGGGGGAACCCCTCATAATGGGCACAGCGGGGGTACAGTCCCGGGAACTGAGCACAGGGATGGTGGGAACCCCTCATAATGGGTTTGCGATTGAATAATTTGGAGAGAATCCCAATGAAGTTTAGGGATCAGGCTTGGCTTGCTTTCCATGGAAAACTATATGTGAAGGGCAACCTGAAGTTTCTCTCTGTGAGTGATCGGGGCTGCCCGAGAGTAGAGTGTGGAGGTGCGGTGGAGTCCATGGATCATTTTCTGCTTCAGTGCCCTTTTAATATAGAGGTGTACAAGAGGGTAGGGAGGGCTCTGAGTGTACCCTTCCTCCCCCATATGAGTTATGCAGAGTGGGTGTATGGGGCATTCCAGACTCGCCGGGATTATGATTTGGAAACATAGAAACATAGAAACATAGAAACATAGAATGTGTCGGCAGATAAGAACCATTTGGCCCATCTAGTCTGCCCAATATATCTGAATCCTATGAATAGTCCCTGGCCCTATCTTATATGAAGGATAGCCTTATGCCTATCCCATGCATGCTTAAACTCCTTCACTGTATTTGCAGCTACCACTTCTGCAGGAAGGTTATTCCATGCATCCACTACTCTCTCAGTAAAGTAATACTTCCTCATATTACTTTTAAACCTTTGCCCCTCTAATTTAAAACTGTGTCCTCTTGTGGTAGTTTTTCTTCTTTTAAATATGCTCTCCTCCTTTACCGAGTTGATTCCCTTTATGTATTTAAATGTTTCTATCATATCCCCTCTGTCTCTTCTTTCTTCCAAGCTATACATGTTAAGGTCCTTTATCCTTTCCTGGTAAGTTTTTTCCTGCAATCCATGTACTAGTTTAGTAGCTCTTCTCTGAACTCTCTCTAGAGTATCTATATCCTTCTGGAGATATGGCCTCCAGTACTGCGCACAATACTCCAAGTGAGGTCTCACCAGTGTTCTGTACAGCGGCATAAGCACTTCTCTCTTTCTACTGCTTATACCTCTCCCTATACATCCAAGCATTCTGCTGGCATTTCGTGCTGCTCTATTACATTGTCTTCCCACCTTTAAGTCTTCTGAAATAATTACTCCTAAATCCCTTTCCTCAGATACTGAGGTCAGGACTGTGTCAAATATTCTATATTCTGCCCTTGGGTTTTTACGCCCCAGGTGCATTATCTTGCACTTATCCACATTAAATTTCAGTTGCCAGAGTTCTGACCATTCTTCTAGTTTTCCTAAATCCTTTTCCATTTGGTGTTTCCCTCCAGGAACATCAACCCTGTTACATATCTTTGTGTCCTCAGCAAAAAGACAAACCTTACCATCGAGGCCTTTTGCAATATCACTTATGAAGATATTAAACAAAATTGGTCCCAGTACAGATCCCTGAGGTACCCCACTGGTAACATGACCTTGTTCTGAATGTTCTCCATTGACTACAACCCTCTGTTGTCTGTCACTCAGCCACTGCCTAATCCACTCAACAATATGGGAGTCCATGCTCAATGACTGCAGTTTATTGATAAGTCTTCTATGTGGGACAGTGTCAAAAGCCTTACTAAAATCTAGATATGCAATGTCTACTGCACCTCCACCGTCTATTATTTTAGTCACCCAGTCAAAAAAATCTATAAGATTTGTTTGACATGATCTCCCTGAAGTAAACCCATGTTGTTTTTCATCTTGCAATCCATGGGATTTAAGATGTTCCACAATCCTATCCTTTAATAGGGTTTCCATTAATTTGCCTACTATTGATGTCAGACTCACTGGTCTATAGTTGCTCGATTCCTCCCTACTACCTTTCTTGTGAATGGGCACGACATTTGCCAATTTCCAATCTTCCGGGACGACTCCTGTTACTAATGATTGGTTAAATAGATCTATTAATGGTTTTGCCAGCTCACCACTAAGCTCTTTTAATAATCTTGGGTGTATCCCATCAGGACCCTGTGACTTATTTGTCTTCACTTTAGACAGCAATCTTAGAATGTCTTCCTCTGTAAAGACACATGCATCAAATGATTCATTAGTCATCCTTTCAAGTGGAGGTCCTTCTCCTTCTTTTTCTTCTGTAAAAACTGAACAGAAGTATTCATTAAGGCAGTCAGCTAGCCCTTTATTTTCTTCTACATACCTTCCGTCCTTTGTTTTTAATTTAGTTATTCCTTGTTTTAATTTCCTTTTTTCATTTATATATCTGAAGAATGTCTTATCCCCCTTTTTCATAGACTGAGCTAGTTTTTCTTCTGCCTGCGCTTTAGAAGTTCTTATAACTTGCTTGGCCTCTTTCTGCCTAATCTTGTAGATTTCCTTATCTTCATTGCTCTGGGTTTTTTTATAATTACAAAATGCTAGCTTTTTATTTTTAATGATTTGGGCCACTTCTGCTGAGTACCACAAACACTTTTTTTAGTTAGTTTAGTAGTCCGTTATTTCACGTGGAGTGCACGGTGCCAGGTATCCTTACGGAGTAAAATCCTCCCTGGTGAGGTGGTGGTGCAGAACATTCTGGGTGAGGTTGGGAAGATTCGGGGTCTTGAGAAAGACAGGTGGCAGCAGGAGGCCTGGATAAAGGCGTGGAGGAATATCAGGACTCTGTAGCTGCTGCCTGTTGATCTCGGGGTGTGCGGCTTTTCTTTCTGTCCTTGCTTCACTCCCCTAGATTTTCAGATAAAATATATTTTTGATTAAAGGCTCCATGCATGGTGACGGTGATGTTCCTTAGGCACCTTGCACACGATACTCCTGTTAGAGCATCTACGTTTTCTGGCGTAATTGTAATGCGCGCATTTTCGCGCTTACGCGCTCGCGCTAATGTGCGCAATTGCGCGTAAATTTATTCTAGCGTTCTGGATATTCAATTGACATTTTAGGGTCATTTGCGCGCATTCGATCGCATTCGCGCGTTTTTGCGCACATCAGGCGTAAATTACTGACCAAAAATGCAGATTTTTCTATTTTGTTCTTACTGAAGAATAAGCGGCGCTCAATTACGCGGCTGTGTGCATAGAATCAGCCCGGCTCTCTCGTAGGGTTTATGCTGTGCGCAATTTGGTTTATTTATTATGTTCTTGTTTTGTATAGTTATATTCAATTATTTTGTAAATATGTTATTTATTTATTTATTTATTTATTATGGTTTTATTGTATATAAGTTGTTGTTTGTAAGATTTTTCAATAAACAAAATTAACCCCTCATAATGGGCACAGCGGGGGTACAGACCCGGGAACTCAGCACAGGGATGGGGGAACCCCTCATAATGGGCACAGCGGGGGAAGGGATATTAGTGGGGTTGGGTGACTTTCTGTAAATCTCTATTTTCCGCCCTCCAGAGAAAACATCAACAGGAATTCTTCCTGGCGGGTTGGCGTTGTTGTTGGACGGTTGGCGGCTCCATCACTTATCTCTCCTTTCTCTGAGATAATCCGCCTTGTAAAGAGGGATCACATCATAGTGAGGCCCCCCATCCCCCCCCCCATATCCCTTCCCCCCTCACTGCAATCTGCTGATGTTTGTCCTCTCACCCAACACCCATCATAGTAAACAACCTGTAACACCCCCCCCCCCCCCCCCGCGCCAGAACAACCTCACCCCAAACTACTACAACTCCTACTATTCACCCAGCTCCCACATCTGCCTCACCCCAAACTACTACAACTCCTACTATTCACCCATCTACCACATCTACCTCACCCCAAACTACTACAACTCCTACTATTCACCCATCTACCACATCTACCTCACCCCAAACTACTACAACTCCCACCATCCACCGATCTACCACATCTACCTCACCCCAAGCTACTACAACTCCTACTATCCACCCATCTACCACAACCACCTCCCGCTAAACTACTAAAACTCCCACCAAAAACCCTCAGGGGCCACATCAGCCTCCCCTCCCCCTCTGTACAGATCTCTCTGGGTATTGATTCTTCTGGGATCTCCAATGATAACTCCATAGAAAGACACATGGGGGGCACAGCATAGGGCTTTGCTGACATCTAGTGGCCACTGGCAGAACTGCAGCCTTCTGGGTTTCCGCCTTGTCAATAATCCGGATCTCCAGCAATCAGAAGATCATCATTCAAAAATGTTAACAATGTATCACTTAGAATTGTTATTATCCATCCCTTCGGAGACTGTGTCACTAGTTGTACCCATGTATTCCACAACACATGTCCTCTACACTGATTTATTATTCTTTTTCCTTTGCATTTACACCAATAAAAATTTATTGAAAGTAAAAATTTTAACAAAATCATAAATGTCTTCCTAATATTCTCTACATAGAAGATGTATGGAAGCTTACATTCCATTTATTTGTGGATATCTCCAGGATAGACTCCTCCTAGTTTGTGTCTCTGCCCCTCCCACAATGGTGAGATTTCCTGCAGTAGTTTGTGTCTCTGCCCCTCCCACAATGGGGAGATTTCCTGCAGTAGTTTGTGTCTCTGCCCCTCCCACAATGGGGAGATGTCCTGCAGTAGTTTGTGTCTCTGCCCCTCCCACAATGGGGAGATGTCCTGCAGTAGTTTGTGTCTCTGCCCCTCCCACAATGGGGATATGTCCTGCAGTAGTTTGTGTCTCTGCCCCTCCCACAATGGGGAGATTTCCTGCAGTAGTTTGTATCTCTGCCCCTCCCACAATGGGGAGATTTCCTGCAGTAGTTTGTGTCTCTTCCCCTCCCACAATGGGGAGATTTCCTGCAGTAGTTTGTGTCTCTGCCCCTCCCACAATGGGGAGATGTCCTGCAGTAGTTTGTGTCTCTGCCCCTCCCACAATGGGGAGATTTCCTGCAGTAGTTTGTGTCTCTGCCCCTCCCACAATGGGGAGATTTCCTGCAGTAGTTTGTGTCTCTGCCCCTCCCACAATGGGGAGATTTCCTGCAGTAGTTTGTGTCTCTGCCCCTCCCACAATGGGGAGATTTCCTGCAGTAGTTTGTGTCTCTGCCCCTCCCACAATGGGGAGATTTCCTGCAGTAGTTTGTGTCTCTGCCCCTCCCACAATGGGGAGATTTCCTGCAGTAGTTTGTGTCTCTGCCCCTCCCACAATGGGGAGATTTCCTGCAGTAGTTTGTGTCTCTGCCCCTCCCACAATGGGGAGATTTCCTGCAGTAGTTTGTGTCTCTGCCCCTCCCACAATGGGGAGATTTCCTGCAGTAGTTTGTGTCTCTGCCCCTCCCACAATGGGGAGATTTCCTGCAGTAGTTTGTGTCTCTGCCCCTCCCACAATGGGGAGATTTCCTGCAGTAGTTTGTGTCTCTGCCCCTCCCACAATGGGGAGATATCCTGCAGTAGTTTGTGTCTCTGCCCCTCCCACAATGGGGAGATTTCCTGCAGTAGTTTGTGTCTCTGCCCCTCCCACAATGGGGAGATTTCCTGCAGTAGTTTGTGTCTCTGCCCCTCCCACAATGGGGAGATATCCTGCAGTAGTTTGTGTCTCTGCCCCTCCCACAATGGGGAGATTTCCTGCAGTAGTTTGTGTCTCTGCCCCTCCCACAATGGGGAGATTTCCTGCAGTAGTTTGTGTCTCTGCCCCTCCCACAATGGGGAGATGTCCTGCAGTAGTTTGTGTCTCTGCCCCTCCCACAATGGGGAGATTTCCTGCAGTAGTTTGTGTCTCTGCCCCTCCCACAATGGGGAGATTTCCTGCAGTAGTTTGTGTCTCTGCCCCTCCCACAATGGGGAGATTTCCTGCAGTAGTTTGTGTCTCTGCCCCTCCCACAATGGGGAGATTTCCTGCAGTAGTTTGTGTCTCTGCCCCTCCCACAATGGGGAGATTTCCTGCAGCAGTTTGTGTCTCTGCCCCTCCCACAATGGGGAGATTTCCTGCAGTAGTTTGTGTCTCTGCCCCTCCCACAATGGGGAGATTTCCTGCAGTAGTTTGTGTCTCTGCCCCTCCCACAATGGGGAGATTTCCTGCAGTAGTTTGTGTCTCTGCCCCTCCCACAATGGGGAGATTTCCTGCAGTAGTTTGTGTCTCTGCCCCTCCCACAATGGGGAGATATCCTGCAGTAGTTTGTGTCTCTGCCCCTCCCACAATGGGGAGATTTCCTGCAGTAGTTTGTGTCTCTGCCCCTCCCACAATGGGGAGATTTCCTGCAGTAGTTTGTGTCTCTGCCCCTCCCACAATGGGGAGATATCCTGCAGTAGTTTGTGTCTCTGCCCCTCCCACAATGGGGAGATTTCCTGCAGTAGTTTGTGTCTCTGCCCCTCCCACAATGGGGAGATTTCCTGCAGTAGTTTGTGTCTCTGCCCCTCCCACAATGGGGAGATTTCCTGCAGTAGTTTGTGTCTCTGCCCCTCCCACAATGGGGAGATTTCCTGCAGTAGTTTGTGTCTCTGCCCCTCCCACAATGGGGAGATTTCCTGCAGTAGTTTGTGTCTCTGCCCCTCCCACAATGGGGAGATTTCCTGCAGTAGTTTGTGTCTCTGCCCCTCCCACAATGGGGAGATTTCCTGCAGTAGTTTGTGTCTCTGCCCCTCCCACAATGGGGAGATTTCCTGCAGTAGTTTGTGTCTCTGCCCCTCCCACAATGGGGAGATTTCCTGCAGTAGTTTGTGTCTCTGCCCCTCCCACAATGGGGAGATTTCCTGCAGTAGTTTGTGTCTCTGCCCCTCCCACAATGGGGAGATTTCCTGCAGTAGTTTGTGTCTCTGCCCCTCCCACAATGGGGAGATGTCCTGCAGTAGTTTGTGTCTCTGCCCCTCCCACAATGGGGAGATGTCCTGCAGTAGTTTGTGTCTCTGCCCCTCCCACAATGGGGAGATGTCCTGCAGTAGTTTGTGTCTCTGCCCCTCCCACAATGGGGATATGTCCTGCAGTAGTTTGTGTCTCTGCCCCTCCCACAATGGGGAGATTTCCTGCAGTAGTTTGTATCTCTGCCCCTCCCACAATGGGGAGATTTCCTGCAGTAGTTTGTGTCTCTTCCCCTCCCACAATGGGGAGATTTCCTGCAGTAGTTTGTGTCTCTGCCCCTCCCACAATGGGGAGATGTCCTGCAGTAGTTTGTGTCTCTGCCCCTCCCACAATGGGGAGATTTCCTGCAGTAGTTTGTGTCTCTGCCCCTCCCACAATGGGGAGATTTCCTGCAGTAGTTTGTGTCTCTGCCCCTCCCACAATGGGGAGATTTCCTGCAGTAGTTTGTGTCTCTGCCCCTCCCACAATGGGGAGATTTCCTGCAGTAGTTTGTGTCTCTGCCCCTCCCACAATGGGGAGATTTCCTGCAGTAGTTTGTGTCTCTGCCCCTCCCACAATGGGGAGATTTCCTGCAGTAGTTTGTGTCTCTGCCCCTCCCACAATGGGGAGATTTCCTGCAGTAGTTTGTGTCTCTGCCCCTCCCACAATGGGGAGATTTCCTGCAGTAGTTTGTGTCTCTGCCCCTCCCACAATGGGGAGATTTCCTGCAGTAGTTTGTGTCTCTGCCCCTCCCACAATGGGGAGATTTCCTGCAGTAGTTTGTGTCTCTGCCCCTCCCACAATGGGGAGATATCCTGCAGTAGTTTGTGTCTCTGCCCCTCCCACAATGGGGAGATTTCCTGCAGTAGTTTGTGTCTCTGCCCCTCCCACAATGGGGAGATTTCCTGCAGTAGTTTGTGTCTCTGCCCCTCCCACAATGGGGAGATTTCCTGCAGTAGTTTGTGTCTCTGCCCCTCCCACAATGGGGAGATTTCCTGCAGTAGTTTGTGTCTCTGCCCCTCCCACAATGGGGAGATTTCCTGCAGTAGTTTGTGTCTCTGCCCCTCCCACAATGGGGAGATTTCCTGCAGTAGTTTGTGTCTCTGCCCCTCCCACAATGGGGAGATTTCCTGCAGTAGTTTGTGTCTCTGCCCCTCCCACAATGGGGAGATTTCCTGCAGTAGTTTGTGTCTCTGCCCCTCCCACAATGGGGAGATTTCCTGCAGTAGTTTGTGTCTCTGCCCCTCCCACAATGGGGAGATTTCCTGCAGTAGTTTGTGTCTCTGCCCCTCCCAAAATGGGGAGATTTCCTGCAGTAGTTTGTGTCTCTGCCCCTCCCACAATGGGGAGATTTCCTGCAGTAGTTTGTGTCTCTGCCCCTCCCACAATGGGGAGATATCCTGCAGTAGTTTGTGTCTCTGCCCCTCCCACAATGGGGAGATTTCCTGCAGTAGTTTGTGTCTCTGCCCCTCCCACAATGGGGAGATTTCCTGCAGTAGTTTGTGTCTCTGCCCCTCCCACAATGGGGAGATATCCTGCAGTAGTTTGTGTCTCTGCCCCTCCCACAATGGGGAGATTTCCTGCAGTAGTTTGTGTCTCTGCCCCTCCCACAATGGGGAGATTTCCTGCAGTAGTTTGTGTCTCTGCCCCTCCCACAATGGGGAGATGTCCTGCAGTAGTTTGTGTCTCTGCCCCTCCCACAATGGGGAGATTTCCTGCAGTAGTTTGTGTCTCTGCCCCTCCCACAATGGGGAGATTTCCTGCAGTAGTTTGTGTCTCTGCCCCTCCCACAATGGGGAGATTTCCTGCAGTAGTTTGTGTCTCTGCCCCTCCCACAATGGGGAGATTTCCTGCAGTAGTTTGTGTCTCTGCCCCTCCCACAATGGGGAGATATCCTGCAGTAGTTTGTGTCTCTGCCCCTCCCACAATGGGGAGATTTCCTGCAGTAGTTTGTGTCTCTGCCCCTCCCACAATGGGGAGATTTCCTGCAGTAGTTTGTGTCTCTGCCCCTCCCACAATGGGGAGATATCCTGCAGTAGTTTGTGTCTCTGCCCCTCCCACAATGGGGAGATTTCCTGCAGTAGTTTGTGTCTCTGCCCCTCCCACAATGGGGAGATTTCCTGCAGTAGTTTGTGTCTCTGCCCCTCCCACAATGGGGAGATTTCCTGCAGTAGTTTGTGTCTCTGCCCCTCCCACAATGGGGAGATTTCCTGCAGTAGTTTGTGTCTCTGCCCCTCCCACAATGGGGAGATTTCCTGCAGTAGTTTGTGTCTCTGCCCCTCCCACAATGGGGAGATTTCCTGCAGTAGTTTGTGTCTCTGCCCCTCCCACAATGGGGAGATTTCCTGCAGTAGTTTGTGTCTCTGCCCCTCCCACAATGGGGAGATTTCCTGCAGTAGTTTGTGTCTCTGCCCCTCCCACAATGGGGAGATTTCCTGCAGTAGTTTGTGTCTCTGCCCCTCCCACAATGGGGAGATTTCCTGCAGTAGTTTGTGTCTCTGCCCCTCCCACAATGGGGAGATTTCCTGCAGTAGTTTGTGTCTCTGCCCCTCCCACAATGGGGAGATATCCTGCAGTAGTTTGTGTCTCTGCCCCTCCCACAATGGGGAGATTTCCTGCAGTAGTTTGTGTCTCTGCCCCTCCCACAATGGGGAGATTTCCTGCAGTAGTTTGTGTCTCTGCCCCTCCCACAATGGGGAGATTTCCTGCAGTAGTTTGTGTCTCTGCCCCTCCCACAATGGGGAGATTTCCTGCAGTAGTTTGTGTCTCTGCCCCTCCCACAATGGGGAGATTTCCTGCAGTAGTTTGTGTCTCTGCCCCTCCCACAATGGGGAGATTTCCTGCAGTAGTTTGTGTCTCTGCCCCTCCCACAATGGGGAGATTTCCTGCAGTAGTTTGTGTCTCTGCCCCTCCCACAATGGGGAGATTTCCTGCAGTAGTTTGTGTCTCTGCCCCTCCCACAATGGGGAGATTTCCTGCAGTAGTTTGTGTCTCTGCCCCTCCCACAATGGGGAGATTTCCTGCAGTAGTTTGTGTCTCTGCCCCTCCCACAATGGGGAGATTTCCTGCAGTAGTTTGTGTCTCTGCCCCTCCCACAATGGGGAGATATCCTGCAGTAGTTTGTGTCTCTGCCCCTCCCACAATGGGGAGATTTCCTGCAGTAGTTTGTGTCTCTGCCCCTCCCACAATGGGGAGATTTCCTGCAGTAGTTTGTGTCTCTGCCCCTCCCACAATGGGGAGATTTCCTGCAGTAGTTTGTGTCTCTGCCCCTCCCACAATGGGGAGATTTCCTGCAGTAGTTTGTGTCTCTGCCCCTCCCACAATGGGGAGATTTCCTGCAGTAGTTTGTGTCTCTGCCCCTCCCACAATGGGGAGATTTCCTGCAGTAGTTTGTGTCTCTGCCCCTCCCACAATGGGGAGATTTCCTGCAGTAGTTTGTGTCTCTGCCCCTCCCACAATGGGGAGATATCCTGCAGTAGTTTGTGTCTCTGCCCCTCCCACAATGGGGAGATTTCCTGCAGTAGTTTGTGTCTCTGCCCCTCCCACAATGGGGAGATTTCCTGCAGTAGTTTGTGTCTCTGCCCCTCCCACAATGGGGAGATTTCCTGCAGTAGTTTGTGTCTCTGCCCCTCCCACAATGGGGAGATTTCCTGCAGTAGTTTGTGTCTCTGCCCCTCCCACAATGGGGAGATTTCCTGCAGTAGTTTGTGTCTCTGCCCCTCCCACAATGGGGAGATTTCCTGCAGTAGTTTGTGTCTCTGCCCCTCCCACAATGGGGAGATTTCCTGCAGTAGTTTGTGTCTCTGCCCCTCCCACAATGGGGAGATTTCCTGCAGTAGTTTGTGTCTCTGCCCCTCCCACAATGGGGAGATATCCTGCAGTAGTTTGTGTCTCTGCCCCTCCCACAATGGGGAGATTTCCTGCAGTAGTTTGTGTCTCTGCCCCTCCCACAATGGGGAGATTTCCTGCAGTAGTTTGTGTCTCTGCCCCTCCCACAATGGGGAGATTTCCTGCAGTAGTTTGTGTCTCTGCCCCTCCCACAATGGGGAGATTTCCTGCAGTAGTTTGTGTCTCTGCCCCTCCCACAATGGGGAGATTTCCTGCAGTAGTTTGTGTCTCTGCCCCTCCCACAATGGGGAGATTTCCTGCAGTAGTTTGTGTCTCTGCCCCTCCCACAATGGGGAGATTTCCTGCAGTAGTTTGTGTCTCTGCCCCTCCCACAATGGGGAGATTTCCTGCAGTAGTTTGTGTCTCTGCCCCTCCCACAATGGGGAGATTTCCTGCAGTAGTTTGTGTCTCTGCCCCTCCCACAATGGGGAGATTTCCTGCAGTAGTTTGTGTCTCTGCCCCTCCCACAATGGGGAGATTTCCTGCAGTAGTTTGTGTCTCTGCCCCTCCCACAATGGGGAGATTTCCTGCAGTAGTTTGTGTCTCTGCCCCTCCCACAATGGGGAGATTTCCTGCAGTAGTTTGTGTCTCTGCCCCTCCCACAATGGGGAGATATCCTGCAGTAGTTTGTGTCTCTGCCCCTCCCACAATGGGGAGATTTCCTGCAGTAGTTTGTGTCTCTGCCCCTCCCACAATGGGGAGATTTCCTGCAGTAGTTTGTGTCTCTGCCCCTCCCACAATGGGGAGATATCCTGCAGTAGTTTGTGTCTCTGCCCCTCCCACAATGGGGAGATTTCCTGCAGTAGTTTGTGTCTCTGCCCCTCCCACAATGGGGAGATTTCCTGCAGTAGTTTGTGTCTCTGCCCCTCCCACAATGGGGAGATTTCCTGCAGTAGTTTGTGTCTCTGCCCCTCCCACAATGGGGAGATTTCCTGCAGTAGTTTGTGTCTCTGCCCCTCCCACAATGGGGAGATTTCCTGCAGTAGTTTGTGTCTCTGCCCCTCCCACAATGGGGAGATTTCCTGCAGCAGTTTGTGTCTCTGCCCCTCCCACAATGGGGAGATTTCCTGCAGCAGTTTGTGTCTCTGCCCCTCCCACAATGGGGAGATTTCCTGCAGTAGTTTGTGTCTCTGCCCCTCCCACAATGGGGAGATTTCCTGCAGTAGTTTGTGTCTCTGCCCCTCCCACAATGGGGAGATTTCCTGCAGTAGTTTGTGTCTCTGCCCCTCCCACAATGGGGAGATTTCCTGCAGTAGTTTGTGTCTCTGCCCCTCCCACAATGGGGAGATTTCCTGCAGTAGTTTGTGTCTCTGCCCCTCCCACAATGGGGAGATTTCCTGCAGTAGTTTGTGTCTCTGCCCCTCCCACAATGGGGAGATTTCCTGCAGTAGTTTGTGTCTCTGCCCCTCCCACAATGGGGAGATTTCCTGCAGTAGTTTGTGTCTCTGCCCCTCCCACAATGGGGAGATTTCCTGCAGTAGTTTGTGTCTCTGCCCCTCCCACAATGGGGAGATTTCCTGCAGTAGTTTGTGTCTCTGCCCCTCCCACAATGGGGAGATTTCCTGCAGTAGTTTGTGTCTCTGCCCCTCCCACAATGGGGAGATTTCCTGCAGTAGTTTGTGTCTCTGCCCCTCCCACAATGGGGAGATATCCTGCAGTAGTTTGTGTCTCTGCCCCTCCCACAATGGGGAGATTTCCTGCAGTAGTTTGTGTCTCTGCCCCTCCCACAATGGGGAGATTTCCTGCAGTAGTTTGTGTCTCTGCCCCTCCCACAATGGGGAGATTTCCTGCAGTAGTTTGTGTCTCTGCCCCTCCCACAATGGGGAGATTTCCTGCAGTAGTTTGTGTCTCTGCCCCTCCCACAATGGGGAGATTTCCTGCAGTAGTTTGTGTCTCTGCCCCTCCCACAATGGGGAGATTTCCTGCAGTAGTTTGTGTCTCTGCCCCTCCCACAATGGGGAGATTTCCTGCAGTAGTTTGTGTCTCTGCCCCTCCCACAATGGGGAGATTTCCTGCAGTAGTTTGTGTCTCTGCCCCTCCCACAATGGGGAGATATCCTGCAGTAGTTTGTGTCTCTGCCCCTCCCACAATGGGGAGATTTCCTGCAGTAGTTTGTGTCTCTGCCCCTCCCACAATGGGGAGATTTCCTGCAGTAGTTTGTGTCTCTGCCCCTCCCACAATGGGGAGATTTCCTGCAGTAGTTTGTGTCTCTGCCCCTCCCACAATGGGGAGATTTCCTGCAGTAGTTTGTGTCTCTGCCCCTCCCACAATGGGGAGATTTCCTGCAGTAGTTTGTGTCTCTGCCCCTCCCACAATGGGGAGATTTCCTGCAGTAGTTTGTGTCTCTGCCCCTCCCACAATGGGGAGATTTCCTGCAGTAGTTTGTGTCTCTGCCCCTCCCACAATGGGGAGATTTCCTGCAGTAGTTTGTGTCTCTGCCCCTCCCACAATGGGGAGATTTCCTGCAGTAGTTTGTGTCTCTGCCCCTCCCACAATGGGGAGATTTCCTGCAGTAGTTTGTGTCTCTGCCCCTCCCACAATGGGGAGATATCCTGCAGTAGTTTGTGTCTCTGCCCCTCCCACAATGGGGAGATTTCCTGCAGTAGTTTGTGTCTCTGCCCCTCCCACAATGGGGAGATTTCCTGCAGTAGTTTGTGTCTCTGCCCCTCCCACAATGGGGAGATTTCCTGCAGTAGTTTGTGTCTCTGCCCCTCCCACAATGGGGAGATTTCCTGCAGTAGTTTGTGTCTCTGCCCCTCCCACAATGGGGAGATTTCCTGCAGTAGTTTGTGTCTCTGCCCCTCCCACAATGGGGAGATTTCCTGCAGTAGTTTGTGTCTCTGCCCCTCCCACAATGGGGAGATTTCCTGCAGTAGTTTGTGTCTCTGCCCCTCCCACAATGGGGAGATATCCTGCAGTAGTTTGTGTCTCTGCCCCTCCCACAATGGGGAGATTTCCTGCAGTAGTTTGTGTCTCTGCCCCTCCCACAATGGGGAGATTTCCTGCAGTAGTTTGTGTCTCTGCCCCTCCCACAATGGGGAGATTTCCTGCAGTAGTTTGTGTCTCTGCCCCTCCCACAATGGGGAGATTTCCTGCAGTAGTTTGTGTCTCTGCCCCTCCCACAATGGGGAGATTTCCTGCAGTAGTTTGTGTCTCTGCCCCTCCCACAATGGGGAGATTTCCTGCAGTAGTTTGTGTCTCTGCCCCTCCCACAATGGGGAGATATCCTGCAGTAGTTTGTGTCTCTGCCCCTCCCACAATGGGGAGATTTCCTGCAGTAGTTTGTGTCTCTGCCCCTCCCACAATGGGGAGATTTCCTGCAGTAGTTTGTGTCTCTGCCCCTCCCACAATGGGGAGATTTCCTGCAGTAGTTTGTGTCTCTGCCCCTCCCACAATGGGGAGATTTCCTGCAGTAGTTTGTGTCTCTGCCCCTCCCACAATGGGGAGATTTCCTGCAGTAGTTTGTGTCTCTGCCCCTCCCACAATGGGGAGATTTCCTGCAGTAGTTTGTGTCTCTGCCCCTCCCACAATGGGGAGATTTCCTGCAGTAGTTTGTGTCTCTGCCCCTCCCACAATGGGGAGATTTCCTGCAGTAGTTTGTGTCTCTGCCCCTCCCACAATGGGGAGATTTCCTGCAGTAGTTTGTGTCTCTGCCCCTCC
Source organism: Pelophylax lessonae (assembly GCF_965119305.1). Classification (NCBI taxonomy): domain Eukaryota; kingdom Metazoa; phylum Chordata; class Amphibia; order Anura; family Ranidae; genus Pelophylax; species Pelophylax lessonae. The sequence continues at coordinate 225,420,730 of NC_138779.1, read as the reverse complement.
CACAATATCAGTAATATTGTTACAATTTCTATCTCTCAGCAGCAGACTATCGCAGGAACTCCCATCATCCTCTAGGTGTCAGTGTGGCTCCTCCTCTGTCTCCACAATAAAGAATAGAAATGATACAATGTGGGCGGGGCCTACAGAAATGTGTGTATTTCTCCTTTAATTCTGAATCTTCTGGAGACTCAAACCCTCCATTCACCAGACAGGATGGAGCATTCCTCCTCCGTCTGCAGAGCATTCCTCCTCCATCTGCAGAGCATTCCCCCTCCGTCTGCAGAGCATTCCTCCTCCGTCTGCAGAGCATTCCTCCTCTGTCTGCAGAGCATTCCCCCTCCGTCTGCAGAGCATTCCTCCTCCGTCTGCAGAGCATTCCCCCTCCGTCTGCAGAGCATTCCTCCTCCCCCTGCAGAGCATTCCCCCTCCGTCTGCAGAGCATTCCTCCCCCTCCCCCTGCAGAGCATTCCTCCTCCCCCTGCAGAGCATTCCTCCTCCCCCTGCAGAGCATTCCTCCTCCCCCTGCAGAGCATTCCCCCTCTGTCTGCAGAGCATTCCTCCTCCGTCTGCAGAGCATTCCTCCTCCGTCTGCAGAGCATTCCTCCTCCGTCTGCAGAGCATTCCCCCTCCGTTTGCAGAGCATTCCTCCTCCATCTGCAGAGCATTCCTCCTCCGTCTGCAGAGCATTCCTCCTCCATCTGCAGAGCATTCCTCCTCCTCCATCTGCAGAGCATTCCCCCTCCGTCTGCAGAGCATTCCTCCCCCTCCCCCTGCAGAGCATTCCCCCTCCGTCTGCAGAGCATTCCTCCTCCGCCTGCAGAGCATTCCTCCCCCTCCCCCTGCAGAGCATTCCCCCTCCGTCTGCAGAGCATTCCTCCCCCTCCCCCTGCAGAGCATTCCTCCTCCCCCTGCAGAGCATTCCTCCTCCCCCTGCAGAGCATTCCTCCTCCCCCTGCAGAGCATTCCCCCTCTGTCTGCAGAGCATTCCCCCTCCGTTTGCAGAGCATTCCTCCTCCATCTGCAGAGCATTCCTCCTCCATCTGCAGAGCATTCCTCCTCCGTCTGCAGAGCATTCCTCCTCCTCCATCTGCAGAGCATTCCTCCTCCTCCATCTGCAGAGCATTCCTCCTCCGTCTGCAGAGCATTCCTCCTCCGTCTGCAGAGCATTCCTCCTCCGCCTGCAGAGCATTCCTCCCCCTCCCCCTGCAGAGCATTCCCCCTCCGTCTGCAGAGCATTCCTCCTCCCCCTGCAGAGCATTCCTTCTCCCCCTGCAGAGCATTCCTCCTCCCCCTGCAGAGCATTCCTCCCCCTCCCCCTGCAGAGCATTCCCCCTCTGTCTGCAGAGCATTCCTCCTCCGTCTGCAGAGCATTCCTCCCCCTCCCCCTGCAGAGCATTCCCCCTCCGTCTGCAGAGCATTCCTCCCCCTCCCCCTGCAGAGCATTCCTCCTCCCCCTGCAGAGCATTCCCCCTCCGTCTGCAGAGCATTCCCCCTCCGTGTGCATAGCATTCCTCCTCCGTCTGCAGAGCATTCCCCCTCTGTCTGCAGAGCATTCCTCCTCCTCCTCCCACTGCAGAGCATTCCTCCTCCGTCTGCAGAGCATTCCCCCTCCGTCTGCAGAGTATTCCTCCTCCGTCTGCAGAGCATTCCTCCTCCTCCATCTGCAGAGCATTCCTCCTCCGTCTGCAGAGCATTCCTCCTCCGTCTGCAGAGCATTCCTCCTCCGTTTGCAGAGCATTCCTCCTCCATCTGCAGAGCATTCCTCCTCCGTCTGCAGAGCATTCCTCCTCCTCCGCTTCAGAGCATTCCTCCTCCATCTGCAGAGCATTCCTCCTCCGTCTGCAGAGCATTCCTCCCCCTCCCCCTGCAGAGCATTCCCCCTCCGTCTGCAGAGCATTCCTCCTCCCCCTGCAGAGCATTCCCCCTCCGTCTGCAGAGCATTCCTCCCCCTCCCCCTGCAGAGCATTCCTCCTCCCCCTGCAGAGCATTCCCCCTCCGTGTGCAGAGCATTCCCCCTCCGTGTGCAGAGCATTCCCCCTCCGTGTGCAGAGCATTCCTCCTCCGTCTGCAGAGCATTCCCCCTCCGTCTGCAGAGCATTCCCCCTCCTCCTCCGTCTGCAGAGCATTCCCCCTCCGTCTGCAGAGTATTCCCCCTCCGTCTGCAGAGCATTCCTCCCCCGTCTGCAGAGCATTCCTCCCCCGTCTGCAGAGCATTCCTCCTCTGTCTGCAGAGTATTCCCCCTCCGTGTGCAGAGTATTCCTCCTCCGTGTGCAGAGTATTCCTCCTCCGTGTGCAGTGTATTCCTCCTCCGTGTGCAGAGTATTCCTCCTCCGTGTGCAGAGCATTCCTCCTCAGTCTGCAGAGCATTCCTCCTCCGTGTGCAGAGCATTCCTCCTCCGTGTGCAGAGCATTCCCCCTCCGTGTGCAGAGCATTCCCCCTCCGTGTGCAGAGCATTCCCCCTCCGTGTGCAGAGCATTCCCCCTCTGTCTGCAGAGCATTCCTCCTCTGTCTGCAGAGCATTCCTCCTCAGTCTGCAGAGTATTCCTCCTCCGTCTGCAGAGTATTCCTCCTCCGTCTGCAGAGTATTCCTCCTCCGTCTGCAGAGTATTCCTCCTTCGCTGCAGAGTATTCCTCCTCTGTCTGCAGAGCATTCCTCCTCTGTCTGCAGAGCATTCCCCCTCCGTCTGCAGAGCATTCCTCCTCTGTCTGCAGAGCATTCCCCCTCCATCTGCAGAGCATTCCTCCTCTGTCTTTAGAGCATTCCTCCTCCTCCTCTGTCTGCAGAGCATTCCTCCCCCACTGCAGAGTATTCCTCCCCCACTGCAGAGTATTCCTCCTCCGTCTGCAGAGTATTCCTCCTCAGTCTTTAGAGCATTCCCCCTCCCGCTGCAGAGCATTCCTCCTCCCTCTGCAGAGCATTCCCCCTCCATCTGCAGAGCATTCCTCCTCTGTCTTTAGAGCATTCCTCCTCCTCCTCTGTCTGCAGAGCATTCCTCCCCCACTGCAGAGTATTCCTCCCCCACTGCAGAGTATTCCTCCTCCGTCTGCAGAGTATTCCTCCTCAGTCTTTAGAGCATTCCCCCTCCCGCTGCAGAGCATTCCTCCTCCCTCTGCAGAGCATTCCTCCTCCCTCTGCAGAGTATTCCTCCTGTGGGTGTGCAGAGGAGAAGGGGGGGGGGGGCTGTGAGATCCTCCTAATATGACACAAGGAGAGAATTGTGGGAGGTGTCACACAGGCTCCACCCCCTTATCCTTTCTCCTGAATTGGGGATTTCTCCTACAAATCCTGGAAGAACAATTGTGGGGGCGGGGCCAATGAAGAATATTCTCAGATTTTGTGGGCAGATATTGGGGTGTCTAATAAGAAAATCCAATCACTGAGGGGCGATTGTTATCAATAAACTTGCAGCGCTATTCGTCCTGAGACATGTACATTCGTTCTGTGTGATCATCGATTGTTACTGCGAAACTCTCTCCAGGTTGAATGTTATTCATTCATACTGAGGGAAATGCCACACTATGGCCACTAGATGGAGTGATGAATAAATACTTCCTATGACCAGCAGCTCCATCTAGTGGCCACTGTGAGGCATTTCCCTGAACCTCTGCTATTCATCAACGAATGACATTCAACCTGGAGAGAAAATAAAGGCGGAGTCTGGGCAGAGCGGATATTTGGAGGGTCGTTCCATGAATGAGATCTCAGTGCTGGAGTCTGCGGACCCCCGATTTCCACCTCACTGACCCCCAACATTATCACAGATTCACCCCTCTATCTCCTCCACCAGGCTGCACTCACACCGAGCGACGCGTTTCAGCGAGTTTTTCAGGCGTTTGTGTGCTGCGATTTCAGAGAGAAAAATTTCTTCCGCTTCGTTTCTTCTCTTCCGGACTCTTCATCCACTTCAGGGGTTTACTTATATTGGGGGGTTAAGAGTCCCGGTATAAGGATTAGTGTTAGGGGTTAATTTATTATTTATTTTCTCAGGTTAGGGGTTATTATTAGGATTACAGTTGGGGGTTAATATTAGTGTAAGGGTTAGGGGTTAATATTAGTGTCGGGGTTCAGGATTAGGGGGTTAATATTAGTGTTAGGGTTCAGGATTAGGGTTAATTATCAGTGTTAAGGGTGAATGTTAGGTGTTAACATTAGGGCCAGGGGTTAATAGTGTGGGGGGTTAATATTGGTGTCAGGGGTCAGGATTAGGGTTTCTATTAGTGTTGGGGATTAATATTTGGATTAGGGTTAATATTAGTGTTAGGATTGGGGGTAATGTTAGTGTTGGGGGTTAATATCAGGATCAGGGATTAATATTCGGATTAGGTATTACTATTAGTGTTAGGATTAGGTTTTAGTGTTGGGGTTCAGGATAAAGGTTAAAGATTAATATTAGGGTTCAAGGTTAAGGTTAGGCGTTACTGTTAGTGTTAGGGGTTAATGTTAGTGTTGGGGTTCAGGATTAGGGTTACTATTAGTGTTAAGGGTTAGGGGTTAATATTAGAGTTCAGGATTCGGGGTGAATCTTAGGGTTCAGAATTCGGGGTGAAGATTTATGGTTTAGGGTTCAGGATGAAGACTTGGGTTCAGGATTTGGGGTGAATCTTAGGGTTTAGGATTGGGGGTGAATGTTCGGGTGAATCTTAGGGTTCAGGATTGGGGGTGAATGTTCGGGTGAATCTTAGGGTTCAGGATTGGGGGTGAATGTTCGGGGTGAATCTCAGGGTTCAGGATTGGGGGTGAATGTTCGGGGTGAATCTTAGGGTTCAGGATTGGGGGGTGAATGTTTGGGGTGAATCTTAGGGTTCAGGATTGGGGGTGAATGTTCGGGGTAAATCTTAGGGTTCAGGATTGGGGGGTGAATGTCCGGGGATGAATCTTAGGGTTCAGGATTGGGGGTGAATGTTCGGGGTGAATCTTAGGGTTCAGGATTGGGGGTGAATGTTCGGGGGGGGATCTTAGGGTTCAGGATTGGGGGGTGAATGTCCGGGGTGAATCTTAGGGTTCAGGATTGGGGGTGAATGTCCGGGGTGAATCTTAGGGTTCAGGATTGGGGGTGAATGTTCGGGGGGGATCTTAGGGTTCAGGATTGGGGGGTGAATGTTTGGGGTGAATCTTAGGGTTCAGGATTGGGGGTGAATATTCGGGGTGAATCTTAGGGTTCAGGATTGGGGGTGAATATTTGGGGTGAATCTTAGGGTTCAGGTTTGGGGGGTGAATGTTCGGGGGGGAATCTTAGGGTTCAGGATTGGGGGGGGGAGATCTTAGGGTTCAGGATTGGGGGTGAATATTCGGGGTGAATCTTAGGGTTCAGGATTGGGGGTGAATATTCGGGGTGAATCTTAGGGTTCAGGATTGGGGGGTGAATGTTTGGGGTGAATCTTAGGGTTCAGGATTGGGGGTGAATGTTCGGGGTAAATCTTAGGGTTCAGGATTGGGGGGTGAATGTCCGGGGATGAATCTTAGGGTTCAGGATTGGGGGTGAATGTTCGGGGTGAATCTTAGGGTTCAGGATTGGGGGTGAATGTTCGGGGGGGGATCTTAGGGTTCAGGATTGGGGGGTGAATGTCCGGGGTGAATCTTAGGGTTCAGGATTGGGGGTGAATGTCCGGGGTGAATCTTAGGGTTCAGGATTGGGGGTGAATGTTCGGGGGGGATCTTAGGGTTCAGGATTGGGGGGTGAATGTTTGGGGTGAATCTTAGGGTTCAGGATTGGGGGTGAATATTCGGGGTGAATCTTAGGGTTCAGGATTGGGGGTGAATATTTGGGGTGAATCTTAGGGTTCAGGTTTGGGGGGTGAATGTTCGGGGGGGAATCTTAGGGTTCAGGATTGGGGGGGGGAGATCTTAGGGTTCAGGATTGGGGGTGAATATTCGGGGTGAATCTTAGGGTTCAGGATTGGGGGTGAATATTCGGGGTGAATCTTAGGGTTCAGGATTGGGGGTGAATATTCGGGGGGGAATCTTAGGGTTCAGGATTGGGGGTGAATATTCGGGGTGAATCTTAGGGTTCAGGATTGGGGGGTGAATCTTAGGGTTCAGGATTGGGGGTGAATATTCGGGGTTCGGGGTGAATAAGGTTGGGATTATTGATTATTATTGATTATTGGGAGAATATTCGGAAAAGTTGGATTTCTGCATTTTGGAATAGAAAAGATTTGATAAAACGCCGGATTGCGTCTCCGGGACTTTTTGGCTCTTCAGGTGACGTGTGGGCGGAGCTCCATAGAGAATAATGGATTTTTCTCCTCCTGCGATG